>NW_012100543.1:7005936-7028118 GCF_000951045.1 Mandrillus leucophaeus | reverse complement strand
AAAGCATGCAAAGATACTTATATTTTTGTTTTAGCATTGTTGGATCAAACAATTCTCCAGTAAAGAAATTTCTGCATCTCATTGTTGATAATAATTTTATCAGAAAAGGGGGCAATCTAAATGAGAAATAGCTGAAAATAACCACAGCATCAATATTTATTTTTTAATCATTACAGTTAAAATTTTAAGGTAGATTAATGAGTAGAAATAACACTGATCTGAAGCAGAAAGTCTTTATTTTCTTCTTGATTTACCTAGTTATTACCATTGCAACATAAAACTTGATATTTACAACAGTCTAACCTTCTCGCTGGCTGATAATGCATATGAAATTAAGTGCTATGTAAGTGCTTTGTAAACTTTAAAATACAAATATAAAAGACGATTATTAAAAGGGAGTGAAACATGCTGTATGATTGGTTTTCTCCCCATCTTGTTCCCCTTCCCCAGTCAAGAAAATATTTCTGGACCTCAAATTTCACATCCATAAAAAGATACTTGTAGAAAGTGAAACTAAGGTCCCTTCCATTTCTAACATTAGATCATTCTAAGTGGGTTGGACATTTCATCCAAGATATTTTAAGGGAATAAAGCACTTTCTTAATCTAAGAACTTTTCAAAAGAGAACACTTTGAACCTTTCTTATGAGTCATTTCACAGTTGGGGGACACCTTCTAATTTTATTTCCAACCATCACCAATCAATCACTGAAGGAAGGAAAATAACTGGAGTTAGAACTTTTAAAAATCCTTAACAATTCAGCCTAGCAGAAAATATCTCTAAGGTTTAGGGAAATCACTTATTTCCATAAGATTTGGAAATTCAGACTGTCCACTAAGTTGAGAGCATTTAAAGGCAAATGCAACTGAACAATTTTCCAGAAAAGTATATAAATGAGATATTATAACTGCTTCCCTGAAGAGACCATAATCAGCCCTAATTAGAGTAGAATTCGCCTCATCTTTGTCCTAAGGCAACTTTAAAGAAGCTATAAGGCTTCCAAGAATGCATTTAACAACACCTCCATTAACGCTATAGATAAGGAATAAGATTCAGAAAGATTAAGGGAATTATCCAAGGTCATACAGCAATTCAGCAAATGGAACAAAATTAGATACCAGTTATAACTCCAATTCTACTGCTATTTTCCTATATAACATCTTTAATAGGAAACTGCATTTCTGGAAGATTCATATTCCCCATGCCTTAGAAACTGAATAGTAGCCAAAGCCCCACAACTTAGAGAGTTTCCTGAGCAGTGGGTTTTGAATAGTCTGACTTGATTAAAAATGCTTGGTGATATCTCTTCTCATGATATGAATTTGGGGTAATTATAAATTATAGTTCATTGATAGATAGATCCCTTGTGTATACTGCAGAATTACGGAGAGCAGCTGCCTTCTAACCTTAGACTTGGGCTCTCCCACTGATCAACCTGGAGATCTTATATGAATTAGAAACTGTCATTTCCAGTTCTCATATCAAGGTAGTTATACTTGATATTGAAAGTGCAAATATTAGAAGGGACCCCAGAATTTTCTATCGGTTTTCCCACTCATGAGTCCTTACCCAAGTCCTTCAAATCCTGTGATAACAATGTTGACACAAGTTATCGGACCTCAGTGATTCTTAAGAGGCTCAATTCAGGATGCTGCTCAGTTCCTAACACTCTTCACTACTTTAGGAATGAGTTATAGTAAAATAATGACCTCTACTTATGACCTCCCATAGTCTATTTTTCAGAATCTCAGACCTGGAAAAATAGGAATTTCTACTCTACCAAGGGGCATCAACCTTGTTATAACCAAGCAACGCTCTTTTAGTTTTGTGGAGAAATTTGGACACGACTTTTAGAAACCAAATATCTACCAAATAAACTGCATTTATTCTATAATGGTTGACTCTTTTTAATTTCCGTTTTTTATTGGGCAAAGAAATATATAACAGCAATCAGCATGCTCTTCTCATTTGTAACCATTTCAGCCAACTTAACATTCCAATAAATTTGTGTAATTTCATTGAGAGGCAATGCATAATATCCATCTTAGTGTTAGACATATTGAAAAGTTGAATAGGGCTTCTGATATTACTATTAGCAAGTCTGAAGAATTCCTGCTAAAACTAGGAATTATGTACCCACGTCTTCTAGAGTTGAGAAAGTTAACTATGTTCTGATACTTCATGGAAAGGCCTAAGTAGATAACTGGAATATATTCAGAATAAAAGGAAAAAATTAAGTACCAGGAAGAAATTGAGATATTCACGTTTTACTCATTTTTAATTAGACTATACACTTTCAGGTAAAACACAGTTTCTTGGTTACATTTTGTGGGGGTGTTAATGCATTCTTAACTTATGATGAGTCAATAGTATATTTTAGAAAAATGTTGAAATTGTCTCCAGTAAAACTTGGGAACTTGGAGAACCCTGCGGTTTGAACAGTCTTCTTTTAGAACTCCTGCCTCTAACCATATGGGTTGCTGAGTAATATATATTTTTATGAAGATAGCACATACTATATAACCATTGCAATTCTGGTAAAAATGAAGTGACTAACTCTTCACAGTCATACATAAGCAGTCTTTAAAAGTCCTGTGCTCTAGCTCTGAGGGGCTTAGTTCTGCAACTCCAGGAAGCCCCTCAACATCTTCAGGACAGTTTCTCCATCTATCAAGTGAAAAGTTGAACTAAATTCATTTGAACACTTTAGGAAATCTCTACAGTCCTTTGCAGACTAACATTTTCAGAGTCACAGGTCTATATATTTTGTCCTCCAAATGTGGTTTTTCAGACATCACAATTCTTCCTTTCTGGAGTTGAAAATCATTTGACAAGCAAATATTATCTGTTATACACTGTTTCACTATATTTTATTTCATATGTTTATGCATTCATTCCTTAACTCAATCATTCAACAACGTTTTATTAAAAACCTACTCTTTGCCAGGCACAGAGCTAGAAATTACAGACAAAGGAATTATAAAGACGCAGATGCTGTCTTCAAATAGCTCATGAGTAGTAGTTAGAAGCTCAAGTAATCAGGTAATTACAGTTGAATGTGTTAACAGCCCTAACAGAAAGTCACTGGTGCAAGTGGTCTACATGGTAGACACGCTTCGAGCAGGAAGGTAATCCCAGGAAAAAAAAAAAAAAAAGTGAGTCTCAAAGATGAATACAAGTTAGTTAGGTGAAGAAGGAATATGGTGTCATGGACACAGCCATACAGATATGGAAGGAAATGGTGAGGAGTTTATTGAAGTTGAAGGATAATATGTGTGATGGGCAGGAGGGAAGTATTGGCTGAATACAAATCTAAGGAATCAGACAAGGCATCCTAGGGTTAGAAGTGAATTTGGCTTCCAGCTTAAATCAGAGGAATTCCAGCTTAAAGCTGAGGAATCAGACATAGCACCTTGGGGTTAGAAGTGAATTTGGCTTCCAGCTTCAATGTAATGAGGAATCATTAGAAATTTTAAGTGCATAGCGGGGTGACACATCATATGTGTATACTGAACGGATCACTTGGGCTACAAAAGCAAGGTAAAAAAAGGGAGGAAAGAAGGAGAAGGGAAAGAGCAGTTGGCAGCAGAGAAATTTATTATAAAGCTTTTGCTGAAATTCAAGAGAACGATTGAATTAAACAGCTGCAGGAAAAAAATAAAGCCTTGAAATTTGAGAGATATGAAAGGAAAATAATGGATAGAACACAAGGACATTAAAGGGTGAATGTTACAGTTAAACTCTTTGGATCTAAAAGCCAGTCTCAAATCACCTTATAAATTAGAGCAAATATAATTGACCACATATTAAGCTTGTAGATAGCCACAGCTGCACTTTGCATCTTTCTCTGTGGACCTTCTACTGAGTTTTTAATGATTGGGTAAAAGCAGCATGACAAAAATCGTTTACTGAACAAGAATATTCCCAAACCCCATTAGACAGTGTGTAATGAAATGTTTCAAATGGAGGATTACAAGGAAAAAATATAAATTAACCATAAATCCAAGGGGAATCAACTCTTCTTTCCAGATTACAGTCAACTTTAATAAAGAAAATAAGCTCATGCATTCCTGCCAGCTTTAGATATGGCAACTGCTGATCAATAGCATTTATTTCTAGAGAGAAAGGGGGCTAGAGAGGATGTCAGAGCAGCTTGTTGATGCTAAAACATGTGAGTAATGACTCAGTGTGGTGGATAATGAAGATTTGATAGAGGAAACAGCCCAGCAAGCCTGTCTTTGGCTTGGAATATCAAACTGTGTGCCTCTCCTCCAGATTCTATTAACACCTCTTATTCTAACAACTGGGTTTTGGGCTTCACGTCATCTCAAAGGAAAACTAAAAAGAGAGAGCTGTTTATTTTTCTCTGTGTTTGTGATTCTAAATAAAACTCAATGCTTTGAATTTGAAAATGAAAGTGTTGTCTGAGATACATTTCACCTAACAGGAAGATGAACTTACAGATAATCAGAGCTGTCTCTCAATGGCATGATCTGTCTTGAGAGAGGGAGACTGATTTTCTTTTTCTTTTTTTTTTTTAATTTGACTTAAAGTTCTGGGATATATATGCAAAACGTGCAGGTTTTTTGCATAGGTATACATGTGCCATGGTGGTTTGCTGCACCCATCAACCTGTCATCTAGGTTTTAAGCTCTACATACATTAGGCATCTGTCCTAATGCTTTCCCTTCCCTTGCCCCCCAACCCCGACAGACCCCAGTGTGTGATGTTCCCCTCCCTGTGTCCATGTGTTCCCATTGTTCAAACCCCACTTATGAGTGAGAACATGTGGTGTTCAGTTTTCTCTTCCTTTGTTAGTTTGCTGAGAATGATGTTTTCCACCTTCATCCATGTTCCTACAAAGGACATGAACTCATTCATTTTGAAGAAATTCCTAAGTGAAAAAGAATTCACGTTCCAGTATTATCACTTACTACTTTTGTACCTTTAAAGCAGAAACTTAATCTGAATTTGTCTTTGCATCTCTATAAAGAAAATGTTGATATTGCTTCCAGTTTGCTGTGAGTCTTAATGAAATGATGCAAACTAAAATGTTTTGTAAATTGTTATGACTTATGCACAATAGGTATTGTTTCTACAGCTTGTATAAGAAAAAAAACCAATTATTAAATGTCATTGGTATTCTCATAATCAAGCCACCAATTAAATTCCCAAGGTAGCAACACCTTTGAAATTTAGACAATATTTTGCTTATCCAGAGCCATGTTCCATAATAGTCTCAAGAATGCAGTAGAGAAAGAAAATATAGAAAAGAAAAAAGGACATTGCTACTTTTTCTTTACCTTTCTGAAGATTTCTGAAACAAAAATTTCTAGAGATAAAGAATCACAGTAAAAGGGAATTCTGGTTTTAGATACTAGTAAAATAAAGGAGAGAAATGTCATAACCCAGGTCAATCAACATACAAGAGGAATCCAGTCTAAAAGCAGAAGTAGCTTTAAATAGTGTCATTGCCTTATTTTCACAATTAGACTTTAAGATACTAGTAAAGTATTTATAGTGGCAAAGACCAGAGAAGAAAGGTCTATGATAAAATAAATTACCTAAGGCAATAGGTTAAGGAAGTTTTATGCCTGATGATCAGAAAAGGTGTTATTGTACAAATAGAGAAACACTTCAAATAACCAGAAATTTCGATCAGCCAGAAATCATTTTACTTCATAATATATTTATGTAGAGATATTAGCAATAAAAGAGAACATACCAGGTTACAGTCTGGGTCTCATGCCACCCTCATTCCAGGTTTCTAAATCTTCTATAGAACTGAAGCAATTGCATTTTTTTTTTCATGAAGTCTTTCTTGATGCCAGAAACATGAGACATTTTCTCATCCCTCTCTAGTGATCTGTAATCAATCCTGCCTATCTTTTTAGGTATGTGTACATTTCATTCATTTGGTCATTGACTCAAAACATTTTACTACACATACTCTATTCTATCTTAGAATATCCTCATAGCATATTGAGGTATAGACAGGATATATTGTTTAGGAGAAGATTAAGGTATTTGTTCAACCAATATTAGAGGTGCACTGAGAGAGACATAGGTTGTGGTAGAGAAACAAGGTCAATTCTACTTAGGGTGGTAAGAGATCATAAAATGTTATATAAAAAAAAAGTGGTATATGAGCTATACAAGGTACCTTAAAAGCTAAGTATTAGTCAAGGAAGTTGGTATAGGGGTAGAAAATTTCTTGAAGAAGGAAAAAACAACAGAATTACTACAGGCATTGAATGAGAAACATCTATGTGATTAGAAACTGCAAGAAATTAGATGGTGACTAATAAAAGAAAAAAGGCTGGAAATAAGGATTATGACATATAATGGGGATTTTGAATGTCATGTTTAAGAACTTAGGTTTTAAAAATGACAGATATGAGTGGAGTTCACCAGGAAGGTTATCTGATTTTTATTATGAATATGGCAACCTATGCCAAATGGATTGGAAGGAGAGAAAAACGTGTGCATGTGTGTATGTGCCTGTGTATGAAAGAGGGAGAGATTTGAGGAGAGAAGAGAGAGATAGAGAGAGAGAGGAAGCAATGAACCAGTTAACAGGTTATTATAATACAGGTAAGAGCAAGAGCTAAAAGTCATATCTATGCATGAGTTGTGAATGGAAACTACAGGGCTAGGTAACAGATTGGATTGATTATAGAAGAGCATATGAGAGAAGAAGGGTGCCAGGATGACTCCAAAACCTCCAGTGAGGTACCTGCCTGGCTCTTGGTGGCAGTCACCAGAGACAGGAATACAGACAGAAGAGCAGACATTCCTTCCACCTGTGCAGATCTTATGTGCAATGAAGCTCTCAAATGGAGCGATCTCTAAGGCAGCTGGATGTTGAGGTCTGGTGCTCAAGGAGTTTGGGCTGAGAAAACAAATTTGAGAATAATCTGTATTTGACTGAATTTCAAGTTATAGTGGAGGCTCTATGAGGAGGCTGAAGGGTAAGACAAATGCCAAGACAGACTTCAACATAAAGTATCAGAGGAAAAAGAAGACCCGCCAAAGGAGGCATAACCAATGTCAGAGACAGGAGGAGAATCAGAAGAGATATGCGAACCATGGAAGAATAATGAATCAAAAAGAGTTGCGAACACAGTCAAGTTCATCAGGGTGGAGCCTACAAAAGGACTAAAAAGTGCTCTATGGATTCGGCAATTGCAAAGCCCCTGATGGCATTGAATGAAGGTGTTCTGGAGGAGGTAGAGCCAAATGCAGATGAGTAAACACTGGATCTACATTCAGGGTGTGGAGGCCAGGGTTTGATGAAGGAGCTTGTATGTAAAGGGGAGAGATGAAATGGCATCTCACAGGGAATGGAATGTTAAATAAAGAATATTTTAAGAGACATTTGTGATGTTCCTAGTCCACAAATAAGAAGCCAGCTGACTGACAGTGTTTAAAATAAAGGAGAGAAATGTCAGAACCAAGGTAAACCAACATTCCAGTGGAATCTAGTCTAAATGTAGAACTAGTCTTAAATAGTGTCATTGCCTTATTTTCGCAAGTAGATTTTAAGATTTCTGAAATTTAACTCTTTTTACCTTCAGTCACCAGAAACATTTCTTAGTATTCAGAAAACATGTCACATTCAGTGAAAATTATACTAAAATCAGTATAAATGACATTCAGATATTTAAATCAATAAAGAGAATTTGTATGTTCTTGTTTCTTTATTGAATGGTGTGAAGAAATATACCCACAATTTTTAGAAAGCCCCCATTTTCACATCAGTCTCTTTAATGGCTGCTGAATTGTAATTATAGTAGCCACTGCAATTCCATAATTGTAAGGTTTGCCTACAGATAAAATTGTATAATTGGCCAAATATGTGGACACCCTTGGAACGAAAGCCTACATGTGTGAAAGGTACCTGAGTAAAAGGCCATACAGCTGACAATTCGCACATATGCCTTCATAGTTACTTGTATTTAAGAACAGAGTTGTTATTTTATTTCACTTAAAAAGTTGAAAAAAACTATTTGTCTCCAAATTGACATGTTCTGAAAGTGAAACGTGATACTTGAATAAAAGAAAAGGTTGTATCATTAGGTCATTAGGGGAGCTTTTATTAGTTTTTTTGTTTGTTTGTTTTAGTTTTCTTTTTTTCCCATGCTTCAGTAAATTACTGGGTTAACTCCTTGAGTATATATAATGGCTCATTTACTCTCCCAGGATGCAGTATTATCAAGGGCAGGAATCTGGGTGAAATTGTGACATTAGAGACTGATGGCATAAAGTAGGTGTTGTGGAAATTCAGGAATTTTGAACGTAAGTCACCTGAGAAACAAAGAAGGTAATTGAGAAATCAAGGAAAGGCATCTGGATGTTGAAAGCAGTCAACATTGCAGAAATATCAAATGTAAATAAATTTCTTTTTCCCCATGTGACCTTGGCCAGAATCTCTTCTATGTAGAAAAATTGAATCTATAATATATTCAATTGAATATTATATATAATGAATATCGAATTTAATATATAAATGAGTATATGAATAATTGAATATATAAACAAGTATACATATATAATGGACTATATATAATCTGTGTTTTTATTATCAGATTAAATTTATATGGCACTTTATTTAATGTAGATCAGTAAACAGCACTCAAAGTTCTAACATATATCAACAATGCATTTCCTCCAGATTTGTATACTGTAACAGACTGAATTGTGCACCCACCCCACCCCCAGTCTCTATGTTGAAATCCTAATGCCCTAAGGTGACTGTATTTGGAAACAGGGCCCTGAAGGAAGTAATTAAAGTTAAGTCATAAGGGTGGGACCCTAATCCAATAGGACTGATATCCCTATAAAAAGATGAAGAGATACTAAAGGACTTGCTTGCATTCTCTCTCACTTTCTCTCTCTTGTTCTAGGCATGCATAGAAGAAAAGGTTATGCAAAAACACAAAGAAAATGTCCATAGACAAGTTGGAGAGAGGCCTCACTAAAAAACACATTTTCTGTCATCCTTGATCTTGGAGCTGTCACCTACAGAACTATGAGAAAACTAACTTCTGTTGTTTAAGTTACTCAGCCTGCAGAGTTTCGTTACGGCAGCCAGTTTATGATTTATAAGACAATCGTAGTAACATCCTTTAAAAGGCCGTTCATGAACTAGAACAACTCTGTCTAGTTTTCTATGCTTATTTCCACCATTCCTTATTCTCTTTGTAATTTTTAATCCAGTAATAGCAAATTGTTTACATAATGGTGTATATGTAACTAAATAAATAAATGTCCATACTCCTGTGCCCTTACACAAGTTACTTCTTAAGTGTGGACTATATAAATTTGTGATTGGGCAAATTGTTAATTCTCTCTATGTCTCAGTTTTGTCCTCAGAAAACAGAGATAATAGGAGCTTATACTTCATAGGGTTTGCATTAGTCAATTTTGGTACAAAATCACCAGGGATATCTTAATAGTTTGTAACCAAAAAACTTATTTCTTGCTCATGTCATATGTTTCCATCTGCGAGTCAGCTGCACTTCTGCTTGGCTCTGCCTGATTCTGCAGGGCCCTACTCCACGTTCCTTCTCATTCCAGCTCCCAGAGTGAAAGAACAGATACAATATCGGACACATTTATTCTCAATGCAGAGAGGAACAACAAGAAACTAGTTAAATCATGCTCTTAAAGATTTTGTTTGGATGGGCGTAGACACATCTGTTCATATTCCATTGGCCCATGAAGAAACATGGCTAAGCTGAAATTTGATGGAGTGGGATGCGTTCTGCTTCCAGAGGAGACAGACAAAATGCATGACAATGGGCAGGAAGGTACAGCACTCTCGCAGGGAAGGGGAGAAGGAGATAACTGTAAATGGCAACATACCCTGCCACAAAGTTCTTATGAGGACTGCCAGATATAACACTTTCTCATGTTACATTCTTGTTATTACTGTAGTAAAAGCTCAGATCAGATACTATCCCTTCTTAGGAGCCCTTCATGACACATCTCTACCTACCCAGGACTCCTAAAATGGTGAGTTACTCCCCGCTATAATAAAGTTTTTCATTCACACATGCTGCTTTGCAGTTCTCTTCTGTTCATGTTTTATTTCTCTTCCTTGATTTTCAGCTTCAATATTCAATGACTGCCATGTTGTTTTTCTGAGTATTTAAAACTCTAAAAAGATTATAGGTGACACCAAAGGGAAATTATTTTACTCTTTTTAACATTTATTCTCCAAACACTCATGTCTCCACTAATAATGCTATCAGGCTTCACGTGACCTGAGAGGATGTGCCTGAAGTAAAATAAATGTTATAGAATACACGGGGTGTAGGAAATTCCCAGAAAGCTTATTGGTCAAAGCCTTCTGAAAGTCTTTTTCTTAAAACCAGGTTCAAATAATTAATACCTAGGGATTTGAAAATTTACTTAATAACTTAGACCTAGTGATTCTAGAGTTAAAAAGCTGTAAGGTAGCTGGGGTATCATTCTCGATCATTTTGTTTGTTTGTTTTTCTTAATTAAAAAATTGTGGGTACATAGTAGGTATATATATTTATGGGATACTTTAATATATCCCATCATGGGATATATTAATATGGGATATTAATATATCCTATATATATTTTAATATGGGCATGCAATGTAAAATAAGTACATCATAGAGAACAGGGTACCTATCCCCTCAAATATTTATCTGTTGAATTGCATACCATGGAATTGCACTCTTTATTTAAAAATGTACAGTTAGGTTATTATTGACTATAGTCAGCCTGTTGTGCTATCAAATAGTAGGTGTTATTCATCCTTTCTCACTATATTTTTGTACCCATTAGCCATCCCCGCCTTCCCCCCAGCCCCCAACCACCCTTCCCAGTCTCTGGTAACAATTCTTCTTCTCTCTGTTCATGAATTCAATGTTATCATTCTCAGTCTCTATGGAAAAAACACAGGTAGAGAGCAGATACCTTCAAACCTACTTAATCTTTCCTAAGGGTTTTCTAACTGTGTTAGGGGTGAAACAGATGTACTTAGTTTTGAATTAAACTAAATTAACCTAATTTCTTCTGGGTCACTCTTTTATATACATGCCTGACCTACTTTATGAATTCTGACGACAGTCATGAATGAATGTGTAGGCACCTATGCAGTTCCTGTGTGGAGGGGGAAGTTAACTAACATTTACTGAGTCAAGATTCATGGCAAATAATTGTATTTATTTGGGGGCCAAGACTAGGGAAAAGCAAATGAGACATTTGCTTTAAGCTCAAAATTTAAGGGGGGTGCCAAAAAACCCAGTAATCATGACAAATCACAGTTTAGTGCAATTAAAAAAAAAAAATCAAATCAAGGCCAGGTGTGGTGTCTCACACCTGTAATCCCAGCACTTTGAGAGGCTGAGGCGGGTGGATCATGAGGTCAGGAGTTTGAGACTAGCCTGGCCAATATCGTGAAACCCTGTCTCTACTAAAAATATAAAAGTTAGCCGGGCATGGCAGCGGGTGCCTGTAATCCCAGCTACGCTGGAGGCTGAGGCAGGAGAGTCGCTTGAACCTGGGAGGCGGAGGTTGCAGTGAGCTGAGATTGCATCACTGCACTCTAGCCTGAGCAACAAGAGCAAAACTCCATCTCAAAAAATAAAAAATAAATCAAATCAAAATTAATGAAAAGATATAGGGTAAACAAAATATTATAATTTTAAATAAAAATAAGGTCAGTATTACTGATTTTTCTATTTTCCTCAGGTTCCAATTATGACTCAGTGGAGCACTGATTTGTGTAATCTTATTCAATCTCCAGATGCCTTCAAAATGGTTCTATTGAGCTCATTTTGCAGTGAAGGAAATAGCCTCTGGAGGATTTTATTAGTCAGTATCACACAAATTGAAACCAGAACACAATCCTAACTCTCATTTTGGTGTCCTTTGCTGCATTCCATGATAATCCTCCTTTAGCGACAATGTGAGTCAGGTCAACACACTACTCTATCAATTGAAATGTTCATTAATTTAGCTATTTATCTTCACACCATGGGCAAAGCCATTGTGTTATTTACATCTAAGAAATTGGCATTTTATTTGCACTATTTTCTCTAAAACACAGAGAAAATAAACACATTATTATAATCCTACCACCTAAAAAGGCAGAAATTTCATGGCGTATTCATAGAAACAGCCTCACCTGACAGCAGGAAAGTAACTGTGTAGATGTACACATTAGGACTACCTGGAGGGCAAAGAGAAAATCTGAGACCGATTTCTAGGGCTGAGGCCTCCCTGACAATCAGGACCTCATGCCTAACCTACGGTCTCCATCTTGTCTGTATGAGAAAAAGTTCGTTCATCCAGAGGGCTAGTCATGTTTAGACCAACTGTGAAAAAGACCATTCCTGCTTGTTTTCTGTTTTATTTTCGTTACAACAAAAATGAAGATGCATTGATTGTAACAACTAAAACATTCTTTTGTAGAAGCAAAAGTTAAACATCTCTCCCTGCTCATCCATTCCCTGCCCACAGAGGTAACCAATTAAACAGGCTCTTAAATAGCCTTCCATAATGTTTCCTTAGTCATACAAGCTTACACAGAAATATACGCCTTATGTAGAGTTCTGGTTTTGACAGAATATTTTTACCAAAATGGGATCATATTGTATATAATTGTCCAATGTGCTGTTTTAAGTTAATAGTACATATTTGTTGTGGCAAAATGTTACAATAGATGCATCTAACTAAGTGGTGTATGAGAGTATATCACACTATTCTTATAGCTTGTTTTTGGATTTAAATTATTTCTTAAATTGAGGGAAAATAAAGAGATAGAAGAGACCTCAAAGACCTGGGTTTTATAAAAATGTCTTTTCATGAAATAAGTACCAGCAAAGAAAGAGAAAACCAGAGGCAAGTAAAAGGAATAGAGAAACCAACAGAATAGCAGAAAGCTATGCAATATGCTAATGACTTCCCTTGGAAATTACTAACATTTAACAAAATTGTCTCATTCTCATACACGAATAAAAAACAAACCATATATATAGGTGCACATATAATTGATATTATTGATATGTGGGTGTGTAAAACAGAAACAGAGTTATCAGATTTAATAGCTGCACAATATCCCATGGCAAGTAAATACCATATTTACTTCCATCATTTCCCTTTTTTAGAAATAAAAGTTAAATGATCACATTTTTGCAGATTTATTTACATGGATTTGGGGGCATTTTGTTTATTGGAAAACCACATAATATTGCAGTGAATAGTGCTGGCCTTGGAATGTTCTTATATATCAGAAGGGGACAACCGCCATGTGACTGTGGTAAGATGAGAACTAAAATCAATGTGCAAGGCAAATCAGCAAGAAGATGAAATCTAGGAAACTGGGACTTGAGCCTGTGTTTGAAAGATAAGCAGGGCTGTGCCAGGTGACCATGGCACTAGTGCCAGACTGGAGATTAAGAGTGTGTACAGAGAGAGTTTGAGCAAAGGCCTGGAGGGAGAGGAACACAGGACCTGATCAGGACTGCTGAGCAAATGTGGCTTCAGCTGATGATACACTTAAAATGGAGGGAAGTAAGGTGAATGAAGTGAATTAGAGCTCAACTGCAGGGTAAAGAGTGCACCTTTTTAAAATTACCATGTCCAGAAAAGGTGTCAAGATGGTATAATTTAATGATTCTACTCAGTAAGCATTAACAACTCAAATTTTAGTTAGGAGAAAACCGGGCATTTGAGAGGTTTAAATAGCTTGATCATGTGAACTAGGCCAGACCACATAGTCTGAAGTGGGCTAAAGACCAGCCAAAGTGAGTTCTAAGCCTCATTTCAAGGTGACTCTCATGCTGTTTCCTGTAGAACTAGCAAATGAATGGTGCAAATATTATACGTAACAGAGAGAAGACTCCCTCTCCTTTGTAGTGAAGCATTTGAACTTCATTGATCAATATAATGCATGCAGAGAGTGAGCCCATATGGTCAGAGGGCCTGGGGTCACAGATCCTGGGGTTTTATAACATAGGCTAGGGAAGGTGTCACATCAGTGCTAAAGGTCACTTATGAATTTCTCATCACTTGAGGATTACATAACTCTCTGCTCCATTTGTTTCTGGGTTTGGGAATATAGCAGGCATGGCCTAGGTCTGCCTGGACCACAGGTAGGAATCGCAGCGAGTAGTTGATAAAACTAAGATTTAAACCCTTGTCTTTTGAAGTCAGAGTGTCTTACTTTTTCTACAGCATCTCTACTTCATGGAGATAGTGCAATAAAACTGATATTACAGACATTAAAGGACCAATCAAACAATAGAATAAATGAGTGACATAATTCCATCCATATTTTAGACAGATCATTTTGACCATCACGTATATGATATTCTAGAGCAACACAAAACTAGAGACAGAAAAAACCTACCAGAAATCTATTCAGAAATTTCAGGCAAGAAAAGATTGGGCCTAAAATATGGCACTGACACTCACAATGGAAAAGCAGCAATGAGCTTATTTCTGGTCCCAAAGGCAAAGCCTTGCAACTTATTGATTGTGAGCCATGAAGACGAAAAAGAAAACCAAGACATTTAAAGTATCATAATATTGAATGAATTGGATAATTACAATGTGACTGATAAAAATTATGATCTGTAACTAGGGAATTATTGATCTTTTATTTTCAAGCTTCCCAGCTTATGTAGCCTGAAGAAGGTAAGGCCGTGCTTGACAGCAATTTAGCAGGTGTCTCTCTATGTGCAAATCTGTGCCCCGTCAAATAATCTCCTTCCTTAACTTTGAAATCAAATGTATTTGTGTTTACCTCAGTTTCGTGTGCTCCCCTATCCTTCCCCCATGAAAGTCCCAAGATATTCCTTAAATTCCATAGAATAAATTTGACCATTCTATAAAAATCCATTACCATATTTTGTAATGGTTAATAATATTGATTGTCAACTTGACTGGATTGAAGGATGCAAAGTATTGTTCCTGGGTGTGTCTGCGAGGGTGTTACCAAAGGAGATTAACATTTGCCTCAGTGGACTGGCAGAAGTAGACACACCCTCAATCTGGGTGGGCGCCATCGAATCAGCTGCCTGAACAGCTAGAATAAAGCAGGCAGGAGAAGATAGAAGACCAGACTTGCTGAGTCTTCCAGCCTTCATCTTTCTCCCGTGCTGGATGCTTCCTGTCCTCAAACATTAGACTCCAAGTTCTTCAGCTTTTGGATTCTTGGAACTGCCCCAGTGGTTTGCCAGGGGTTTTGGGGGTTTCGGCCACAGACCAAAGGCTGAACTGTTGGGTTCCCTACTTTTGAAGTTTTGGGACTCAGACTGATCCACTACTGGGTTTCCTTGCTCCTCAACTTGCAGATGACCTATCGTGAGACTTTACCTTGTGATCGTGTGAGTCAATTCTTCTGAATAAACTCCCTTTCATATATATATACATATATATACATGAAATAGTGTATATATATATATATATATACACACACTATTAGTTCTGTCCCTGTAGTGAACCATGACTGATACATAGTTAGAAGTTGTAATATGTACTTCTTAACCAGGCAATGTAATGCCTTCCATGGTTGCCCCCTACTTACTGTCTAACCTCATTTCTTGCTTGCATGTTCACTCGCCTCTTCCCCAACAGTAGCAAAAAAAAAAAAAAACAGTTCCTGTGACAAATCATTTCAACATTCCATGTCTCTGCTTTTACTTTTAATGCTCTCTCTGGACAGCCTATTTCTCTGAGGCATGATTGATGGCGTGGTGGGTAATCTTCCTAGAAACATAAATACTTCAAGACTTATTTCTCTCAAGAGAGTTTTCCTAATGTTAGCCTTCTCCAGGAAATAATAAGCACTCCCTTTAGAGCGCACTGTTACTTTACACTTCCGTTACTGTGTCAGTTATGCTTCACTGTGTGTATGAGTTACACGTTTCCCTCCCTCTCCAGCAGGTATAGTATTAGGCCTGTTAGCCTGTTCATTTTCTGGAAAATCATACTGCTTAGAAAATAAGTATTCTTTTGTTTTTAAAGCATCTCTTGTACTATCTCCTCTTTTATGATTCTATTATTTGAGTTTTTTCTCTTTTCTTCCTGTTCCAGATAAGAGTTTGACAATTTTGTTTATCTTATTTAAAAACCAACCCTTAGTTTTGCTGATTTTTCAATATTGTTTTTCTATTCTGTATATATTTATGCTCTTATAATTTCCTTCCTTTTGTTAACCCTGGGCTTAGTTTGTCCTTCTTTTTCTCATTTCTTAAGGTATGTATTAAGATTGTTTATTTAGCTTGTTTTTCTTTTGTCAATGCAGGCATTTATTTCTATAAACTTCCCTCATACTACTTAATATTGCTTTTGCAATGTTTCCCTTAACTTTTAGTATATTGTGTTTTGTTTTACTTTCATTTCTCTGAAGATTTTCAAAATTTCTTTTTGATTTCTTTTTCACCCTAATTGTTATTGAAGAGTGTATTGATTAGTTTCCATGTGCTTGTCAATTTTACTTTTTTTTTTTTTTTGGCTGTCATTGATTTCTAGTTTCATTTCATCATTCTTGGAAGAGACACTTGGCTTGATTTTAATCTTCTTCAATTTGTTAAGATTCTTTATGTAGACTAAATGTAATCTATTTTGGATAATGTTCCATTTGAGTTTGAAAAGAATGTATATCCTTTTGTTAATGGGAAGAAAGTTCCATATATATGTGCTATGCCAATTTAGTCCATAATGCTGTTCAAGTCTGCCATTTCTTTGTTGACTTTCTATCTGTATGTTCTATCAATTATTGAAAATGGGATATGGAAGATTCCTACTATTATTGCATTGCTATCAACTTCTGTCTTCATATCAGTCAATATTTACATTATATATTTAGGTGCTATGATGTTGGGTGCATATATATTTATAACTGTATCTTTTTGTTGAAGTAAATATTTTATTAATTTTTAAACGGCCTTCATTTTCTCTAGAAACCACAGTCAGGGCTTAAAATCAATTTTGTTTGGTATAAGCAGAGACATTTCTGCTTTTTTGTTGTTTTGTGTTGGGATTTCTTTTTGGTTACCATTTACATAGAATATCACTTTTTCAATATCTTCACTTCAGCCTGTGTCCTTAAATCTAAAGTGAGTCTCTTTTAGACAGCATATAGCTGAATTTTTAGTATTTTTATCCACTCAACTACTCTATATCTTTTTATTCAAGAGTTTAATTTATTTTCATTTAAGGAAACTATTGATAGGAAAAGATTTAGTATTGCCATACTGTTAACTGTTCTCTGTTGTGTAGTCCCTTTGAATTATGAGACTATTATAAATAATTATATGCCAAAAATTTAATAAGCTAGAATAAATTGATAAATACCTAGAAATGTAACCTTCAAAGATTGAATCAAGAAGAAATAAAAATACTGAACAGATAATTAATATATAAAGAGCTTGAATCAATAATCCAAAACTTTCAACAAAAAGGCCCGGGACCAGATAAAAGATTTAATACCAATCCTTCTTTAACTCTTCCAAGAAAACATATGTAAAGGAAAAACTTCCGAACTTATTTTATGAGGCCAGCAACACTGATTCCAAAGCTACACAAAAATACTATAAGAAAAGAAAACTACCACCCAAATCCCTAATGAACAATGATGCAAATATCCTCAGTAAAGTACTGGCGAACCAAATTCAACAGCACATTAAAAGATTTATATGCCATGATCAAGAGAAATTTATCCCTATGTTGTAAGGATGGTTCAGCATATATAAATCAGTCAACGTGATATTTCACATTAACAGATTAAAAGGAAAAAATACATAAATACCTCAATAGATACAGAAAAATATTTTTCAAAACTCAACATCCATTAATGATAAATAATATTTAACAAAATAGGTATAAAAAAACTTACCTCACAACTAACATAATAATTAAAAGACAAAAAAAATTAAAACTTTTTCTCAAGGACCCAATAGAAAACAAGGATTTCTATTCTTGCCACTTCTATTCAACAGATTATTGGAAGTCTTAACCAGAGCAATTAGACAAGAAGAAGAAATAAAAGGTACCCAAATACAAAAGGAAGAATCAAAATTATATATATAGAGAGAGGACATGGCCATATATGTAGAAAACCATAAGGAATCAACAGCAACCAAAAAACCTGTTAGAACTTATCATTAATTCAGTAAATTTGCAAATACAAAATCAGCATACCACAGTTAGTGTCATTTCTATACAATAGCAATGAACTATTTTAAACAGAAAAATTTTTAATTCCATTTGCAATTTGCAATAGCAACCCGAAGAATAAAATACTTAGAAATGAACTTAACCAAATAGGCTAAAGATTTATACACTGAAAATTATAAATATTCGTGAAGGAAATTAAATAAGACACAGATAAAAAGATATTACATGTTCATGCACTGAAAGAATTAATATTGTTAACATGTCTATACTACTCAAAGTGATCTGTAGATTAAACAAATTATTCATAAACATCCCATAACATTCCCTTCAGATATAGAAATAAAAGATACTAAAATTACTATGGAACTACAAAAGACTTCAAATAGACAAAGCAATTTTAAGCAAGAACAAAACTAGAGGCATCACAATTCCTGACTTAAAAATATATTACAATTCTACAGTAATAAAAAAATATATAATACTGGCATAAAAACAGACATATAGACCAATCAAGAGAGCCCAGAAATAAGTCTACCTATTTATAGTCAACTGATCTTTGGCAAGGGTATCAAGAACACACAATGGAAAGGAATGATCTCTTCAATAAATGGCATTGGGAAAACTGGATATCAACATGCAGAGGAATAAAACTGGACCCTTAGGCAGGAGTTCCCACTAATTCCTCATTTTGCTTTCCGTGGTTTTAGTTATCCACAGTCAACTATGGCCTGAACATATTAAATAAAAAATTCCAGAAATAAACAATTTATAAATTTCAAATTGTTTGCCATACTAAGATGATTAAATCTCATGCCATCCCACTCAACAAAAGCATCTGTCACCCAGTATGAATCATCCCTTTGACCCACAGATCCACACTGTATACACTACTCATTCATTTGTCACTTAGCCATCTTGATTATCAGATCTAATTTCACAGTATCACAGTTTTTATGTCCAAGCAATCCTTATTTTACTTAATAATGCCTTCAAAGTATAATAGTGATGCTGGCAATTGGGATATGTCAAAGAGAAGCTGCAAATTGCTTGAAAAAGTGAAAGTTTATCACAGGTGTGTATGTATAGAAAAAACATAGTATGCATAGGATCTGGTACTATCCAGGGTTTTGATGGCAGCAGTAGCCCATCTAGAGCAACTGCTGCCATGATGCGAGCTGCAGTGGGGGAGGTGTGGCTGGCGCCGTGTGCTCCACAAAGCCCATAGGAGCTGGGAACAGGTGAAAAAGCCCCACCTCCTTCTGAGTTGGCAGGGCAAGAGCCCTGCCCTCCTGGGCACAGATGTAGCCGCTGAGCCACGGCTGCAGACCCAGGCATCCCTGTGCTCTTGGGGGCCCAGGAAGCCCCCCTGCCCCCACAGGCTTGGAAGTGCCTGCTCCCACTGCCTGGCCAATCCCAGTGCCCACACCAATTCTGGAGCAAAGTTGAGACAAGGTCCAGATGCTGTGACAACTTGGCCAGGTGTGCGCGTGCTTGGGGAATCACTGACACAGCCGCTGCTGCTGCGGCCTCCTCCAGACTTCGGGTGCTGGCAAATACAGGAGGGAGGTCAAGGGGGTTCTGAGGGGGCTTGGCATGGGCCTGCAGCCACCCCTCATCACAAACATCCTGGGCACTGTGGGCACTGTGGATGGCAGGTTAATGGTGGCAAGAGGCAGACAGGCTCCTGGGCAAAAAGAGATGGGTTACTGGTAAAACCCCACCTTCAGGACAGGGACAGCCTGAGGCTTCCAGTTCCGTGGACCACAGTGCTTTCTCCAGGCCTGCCATGGCTGCCCATGGACCAATCAGCACACTGTTCCTCCTCTCTGAAGCTCATAAAAACCTCAGACTTAGCCAGGCTCAAGCAGACAATGGGACAACCTGCTCGTGGAGTGGAGATACCCACTGCAGGTCTCCTGTCTACTGAGAGCTGGTCAGATGACAGGACTACCTGCCGACAGAGAGGAGCTACCCAATGTCACTCTCCTCTCTGCTAAGAGCTGGGCAGATGAAAGGACAACCTGCCTGTGGAGAGGAGTTGCCCATTGCGGGTCTCCTCTGAGCTATTTAATAAGGCACCTCTTTGTCTTGCTTACCCTTCAGTTGTCCATGTACCTAACTGTTCCTGGGCATGGGACAAGAACTCAGGACTCACCAAATGGCAGGGCTAAAAGAGCTGTAACATAAACAGGGCTAAAATACACCCCTTGCTTGCCACATTGCAGGCAACGAGAAGGAGAGAAGAGAGAAGGAGAGAAGAATGGCAGCCCTTTGGGGAGCCCAGACCAAGGAGCTCCCCAAGCCAGGGTTGTGACACCATCTTTGGGGTTCTGTAGATACTGGCATCTCCAAACTTCTTGGCACCACTACGTGCCCCGGTGCCAGCAGTGAAACAAGCCTGTGGTATGCCTGGTCCAGCCACAGCGTCACAGGGAGCCAGCACCTATGCTGGCACATGGAGCTGCCTGCAGTGCCACAGCCAGCGTGCCTGGCTGTGCGCAGTGGTCAGATTCTATGTTTGCCCACTGACACACCCCTCACTGCTCCATGTCTGGCTCACCCTTAGCAGGCATGAGATCCAGGCCAGTAGCGTGAGCCGAGCACAGACTGTCAGGCTGAAGGGGTGGAATGAGCCCAGTGGGCCTGAACAAAACTTGAGACAAGGTACCACTGGCCACAAAGGTTTCTAGCTGGAAAAGCGACACCTCAAGGATCACATGACAGTTTCTGGTATCGACTGGGGTCTTGAAACTTACACTCTGAAAATAAGAGGCAACCCTGTATCACACCATATACAAAAATCAACTCAACATATATTAAGGCTTAAATATAATACCTGAAGCTGTAAAACTAATAGAAAAAAGATAAAGCTTTTTGGTATTGGACTTAGAAACAGGTTTTTGGGATATGACACCAAAAGCACATGAAACAAAAGCAAAAATAGAAAAGTGGAATTGCATTAAACTTAAAATCTTCTGCACAGGAAAGGAGACAACGACCAGAGTGAAAAGACAATGTATGGAATGAGAGAAAATATTTATGAACTATGTATCTGACAAAGAGTTAATATTCAAAATATACAGTGAACTCCTACAAGTCAATAGTGAAAACACAAGTAACAATTTTAAAATGGGCAAAGGACCCAAATAGACATTTCCCCAAGGAAGATATTTAAATGGTCAATGAGTAAATAAAATGGGTGTTCAATATCACTAATCAACAGGGAATGCAAATCAAAACCATAATCAGATATCACCTCATACACCTGTTAGAATGGCTATTACAATAAGACAAATGGTAAGTAAGTGTTGGCAACAATGTGGAGAAAAAGGGATATTTTTACCCTGTTAGTAGGAATGTAAATTGGTGCAGCCCTTATAAGACACAGTATGAAAATTCCTTTACAAATTAAAATAGGACTACTATAGTTTTAGTAATTCTACTTCTGAGTATATACACAAAGCAAATGAAATCTCAATCTTGAAAAGATACCTTCACATCCATCTTCATTGCAGCATTATTCATAGTAGTTAAGATATGGATACAACCTAAATATCTGTCAGTGGATAAAGAAACCGATACTATATCACAGTTTCTTTAGCTATATACATATACGTGTGTGTGTATGTGTATATATGTGTGCGTGTATATGTGTATGTGTGTATGTATATCTATGTGTGTATATATATGTATGTAAAGGTGTGTCTAGTCTGTGTGTGTGTGTGTGTACAAATTTTTTTTTAATTATACTTTAAGTCCTAGGGTACATGTGCATAACGTGCAGGTTTGTTACATATGTATACTTGTGCCATGTTGGTGTGCTGTACCCATCAACTCAACAGCACCATCAACTTGTCATTTACATTAGGTATAACTCCCAATGCAATCCTTCCCCGCTCCCCACTCCCCATAATAGGCCCTGGTGTGTGATGTTCCCCTTCCCAAGTCCAAGTGATCTCATTGTTCAGTTCCCACCTATGAGTGAGAACATGCGGTGTTTGGTTTTCTGTTCTTG
>NW_012100543.1:6994942-7005591 GCF_000951045.1 Mandrillus leucophaeus | reverse complement strand
GAAGTCTAAAATAATCAAATTCATAGAAGCAGAGAGCAGAATGGGGATTTCCAGGGCAGGAGATGTGGGAAATGGAAGATGTTCATCAAGAGAATAAAGTGTCAGTTATTTAAGATTAGTAAGTTCTGGAGATATAATGTAAAGCATGGTGACCATAGTTAAAAATATTGTATTTTATACTTTAAATTTGCTGAGAGAGTATCATAAGTGTTCTCCTTTCTCCCTCCCCACACAAATTGGTAATTATGTGAGGTGATGGATATGTTAATTAATATAATTGTGGTGATCATTTTATAGTGAAGGTATACATCAAAATATAAAGCTGTATACCTTAAATATATATAATTTTTGTCAATTATCAGTCATACTTCAGAAAAAGTAGGATAAAAAGAAAAACAAAATAAGAAATAATTAGTGGATAAATGGATTGGTGGGTGGATGGATGGATGGATGGAAACATACAGTTTTAAAAAATCATAGAGATTCTGTACACTCAGTGGTTTCTAGTTTCTCCAAGAGAAAACATCTTGCATAACTATAGCATAATATCAGAGTCAGGAAATTCACAATGATACAATTCACCAACCTTTCAGGTTTCACCAGTTTTATGTGCATTTGTGTGTGTGTGTTGGGGGGGAGTGATTAGTTTTATGTATTTTTGTCACATGTGTAGATTAGTACCATGACCACCATAGTCAAGACGTAGAATAGTTCTATCACACAAATTTCATGTTTTGCGGTACTTGAGGATCTCTCCCTCAGCTTAGTCCTTTGATCCCTTCTCTTTTCACATCTCACTGAGCCTACTGCTCTCTTTCTTCAGAAACATATATATCACATTCTGAATTTTTTTCTTATATTCTCCTCTATAAAATCCAGTATCAAACCTACTTTAGGTAAAATGGAAAAGACTCAAAGTGTGTCACTACTGTGGATTCACACTGCTCACACCCTTTTCCCCTCTACTATTCACCACAGTGATACATTTTCTGCTCTAAAGTCAATATAAAAATTGTCCAATACTTATATTGGTTAGAAATAGTACCATGGTATGAAATACGTATTTACAATGCCTACACAGGTATGAGCATTCAGCTAATTCTCTACCCCCTGGTGTTTGTAGATAATTAACACTCATTTTTATACAATGCGTAGTGCTTCTCTGTTTCAACAAGAAGACAATCCCAGCTCTCTTGAGCACAGATGTCATTTTCTAAATTAATTGATAACCTTAGCAATGGCCTTACTAAGATATAGAAAACAAAACTGACTATAATATACTTTTGCTTAAAATTATACTTCATTCAAAAAATAATTTTTATTTATAGAAATGTATTTTATGAAGTAGAAATGCTGAAATGTCCTACTCTAAAACATTTTCTACTGATTTTTATATGAAAGTATAGAAAATATTTCTTGAGATCGTATTACGTACCTATATATAACTTTACCATGAAATCCCTATATGTCTAAATCAGTTTTATGAGTCATTATTTATGTATAGTTAGAAATAAACTATTTTTTAATCCCAGTACAATTTTCTTTGTATAATTAGAAATTCCTTGGCATTTTTAGAAACAACCATGCATGTATGCAACAGATATTTAGTGAGTGCCTTCCATTGGCCAGTAACTGTGATATTCTTCAGGAATAAAGAAATAAGTAAGAGTTGCTCTCTATCCCCAAGGGGTGTGATGGTTACTAGTGAGCATCCACTTGATTGGACTGAAGGATGCAATATTGGTCCTGGGTGTGTCTGTGAGGACGTTGCCAAAGGAGATGAACATTTGAATAAGTGGGCTGGGGAAGGCAGACCCACCCTTAACTGGGTGGGCACCATCTAATCAGTCACCAGCAAATATAAATCAGGCAGAAAATCATAAAGTGATGAGACGGGTCTAGCCTCCCAGCCTACATCTTTCTCCTGTGCTGGTTATCGAATATGGCAGAGCTAAGACTGATCTAAGGTGCTTCTTTAACTTCTGAAATAATGAGTGCATGATAATCTTGAATGTAAAATGGATAACTTATTTAAAACATGGAGAAGGTCAAAGACTCCCAAAGGTGGGCATTGTCCTGTTATCGGTTTATTCCTAGTCCATGGTATATTAACTAGTAGGTGCCTAATATTTATTGGATGATTAATGATTATTCAACAGTGAAAAAGTAAATACACACATGCTCTCCCCTTCCCTCGAACTAGACATACAACAATTCTGGGATACGTAGTAAGGTTGTAAGCTGAAAGTTAGCAATCCAAAGATTATTTCTAAATACTTAGCTGGTGTCAAGTTCAGCACTGAAAACACACACACACACACACACACACACACAGATGCATGTACATAATCAAGCTACTCTATACCAAATTGGATTGCTATCAAAATCTTCAGTAAGAGCTCACTATACATGTCTAATGATTTGCCTTTATTTTTAGTATGTCACAAAGGCATTGGAATCAAAGACACCTAGGTAGTAAAAAAAGGCTCCTATCCAGTATTTGTGTAACTAGAAAAAGCAGTTACAGCCTCAGAACCATAGTTTCCTCAACTGTAAAGTAAGGCTATAATACCTTTCCTGAAAGATCACTGTAAACAATCAGGACAGGACAGGCGCAGTGGCTCATGCCTCTAATCCCACTTTGGAGGCCGAGGCGGGCAGATCACGAAGTCAAGAGATAGAGACCATCCTGGCCAACATGGTAAAACTACATCTCTGCTAAAAATACAAAAATTAGCTGAGAGTGGTGGTGCATGTCTGTATTTCCAGCTACTCAGGAGGCTGAAGGAGAATCACTTGAACCCAGGAGGCGGAGGTTGCAGAGAGCCGAGTTCGTGCCCCTGCACTCCAGCCTGGCAACAGAGCAAGACTCCGTCTCAAAAAAAAAAAAAAAAAAAGACAATATTTTAAAAGCACCTTGCACAGTGTGTACGTATAGTAGGTGCTCAGAAATGCTGCCACTTATTTGCTGCAGTTCTTAGAATAGGCTTTTGTCAGGGGAAGAAAAATACATTAGTTTTTCCTCCTAGAAGCATTTAGTAACAGAATCAGGATTGCCCATACTAAGGAAAGCCAACATCCTGCTCAAGAGAGTCAGAGCTGGGAATCACTTAGAAACACGTGTGCAGTACCAGAAATGATGCCCATTTTATGTTGTGACGTTATGCACCAAGAAATGAAACCACACAGTCCTGCTAGCTGAGACCATTTGCAGCCACCATTGGCACCAAGTGGAGAGCATTTTTCAGGCAGATATGAACAGACGGTGGTATTTCTCAACTACAAGCCCACAGCCAGGGAACTTAGCATATGCAGGCATCCTTTTTACCCCAAAGAAAAGTGACTTTTAAGGAAATGAAATAGCAGCTGTATGAATCCCAACCAGGAGATGAAAGGGGGAAGGAAGAGAAGGGAGAGAGTGAGAGAGAGAGAATGACTTGGAGAATCATTTGTACCCATCTTCTCGAACACAGGCAATGCACATTAAAGACAAAATAGTTGGGTGTTAAAAAGCCAAAATGTGGGTGACAAAGGGCAAAGTTAAAACACTAGGAAAAGAAAGAAAAGCTTCAGTACTTAACACATATAGATCTTATCCAAGAAAGGCACAGCAGAAAGCATTTCTGATGAGTAATTGGATTATGAGTAGCTAAAATTAACATAAAAGTTATGATTCAAAAAACTATTAATAATCACATTCAAAAAGGAGGAGAAAAATACGAGCCCAAAATCCTACTACTAATGAGTAACAAAAGTTCAGTTCAGTTCTTCAAAAATAGTTGTCCATTTAATCTTCATCAAGCAGGTGTTTCATTATCAATAATAATTAATTATAATAGAGTCTCAGATTTATTATTTCAACCAAAGTCAACTGCCTAACTCCAGATTGCTGACATTTTTATTCCTGTGGTCCTCAAACATAAATGTGTATTAGAATCTCCAGGAGGATTATGAAACCATAGATTGCTAGGCTCCATTCCCAGCGTTTCTAACTTAGGACCCAAGACTTTACACTTCTCACTCATTCCCAAGTAATGCTGCTGGTATAGGCAACACATACTTTGAGAAGCATTGTTCTACTGGAGGATGCTATAAAAGACCAAGGCTTATCGTTTAGTGTTAGCCCCTTGTTCTACCTCAGATCCAACTATTCAAAGGAGGAACATCCCGGAATCATAATTGGAATGACTAACATCAACAAGAACTGCTAGAGGGTTTTGGAAATATGCATGCATTATAAGATGTATTAAACAGTTCACACGGCTGGGCACGGTGGCTCATGCCTGTAATTCCAGCACTTTGGGAGGCCGAGGCAGGCAGATCATGAGGTCAATAGATCAAGACCAACATGGTGAAACTCTGCCTCTACAACAAATACAAAAATTAGCTGGGTGTGGTGGTGCGCACCTGTAGTCCCAGCTACCTGGGAGGCTGAGGCAGGAGAATTGCTTGAACCCAGGAGGCGGAGGTTGCAGTGAGCTGAGATCACGCCACTGTACTCCAGCCTGGCGACAGAGCGAGACTCCTTCTCAAAAACAAACAGCAATTTAAAAAAAAGAAAACAAAAACAGTTCACACTAAAATGTATGTATCACCCTTTTTGGTTAAGACTCCAGGAAGCCTAGAGACAGAGGGGGAGAGAGAGACACGAGAGAGAGAGAGAGAGAGAGAGAGAGAGAGAGAGAGACAGACAGACAGACAGACAGAGGAAGAGAAGATTCAAAGAGCTGATGGAAAGGGGCTGAAAGCAGCGAGATTAGAGACAAAGAGGCAGGAGCTGTGGAGAGGGGGCAATTGAGTGCCTTGGTGTGTGCATGCGTGGTGAGCTAGAGCGCGTCCAAAGCACAGGCCTTGCAATCTAATCAGAGAGCCATTGGAAACCCAGGGACTTTCCAGGAGTAATAGAGGTCAGACAGTATTTTTGAATCAGAATGAAAACCCATTACAAAGAATGGGGTATGTTATCATTGGGTCAAGTGGCTGTATTTCTATTTTGGAACTAATCTAGCGTAGTAGGGAGTGTTGATGTTTACCTAACATCTAGTTGCCCTCTACTTGCCTGCTTCCAGAATCCTTACTCTATTCAGACAGAACTGTATCCAGACCCCGCCCCCAGCACAAATCATGATTTGTCTAACAGGGATTGTTCTGGTAGTAAGAATATATCTCCTAGCCCAGGAGACATAAACAATCTACAAGGTGACTTTTGAAAATTATTTTCCTTTGTGATAAAAGAAGTGGTTATATGAGAAAAATACGCCATTCCTTCTTTAGACTTTGTTGTGTGAGAATTTGATGCTTAGATTCACAGCAGTCATCTGGTAAACCTGAGGGGATGATTACTGACAGCTAAAGACAGTGATTTCAAGGGAAGGAGACAGTTGAGTACTTGAACTGCCTACCTGCAAATTTCATGTTAAATGGGACAATTAAATGCTGTTTGTTTGTTTTTTCTTATGGTTTAAGAATCTAATTGATGCAACTGGGAAATGAGATGTGATCTTTAACTGTACTTAGCAAAACTGAGGCCAATTCTCTCATGACTGCAGTGTTTATGCCGTGAAGCAAGACACTTTTGTAGAACATTTGAGAATACATTAAACTTTCTAAATTATAAACATGACCATTCTACTCCTCCAATTAAACCTTTCAATGAAACACAATATAGGATTGAGTGCAGGTTCCTACAAAGACTTTTACTTTCTACCCTAGGTTTCCAGTCTGCTTTCTTCCCACTGGCTGCCTCCCACTTTATGCTTCAGTCATTCCAAAATCTTGTTCTTGCTCACAAATCTATTGTGCAATCAGTGCCTTGTGATGTTCTGTGCATTTCCCCATCTATATTACATTCTCCTTCCCTTCTTTTCACATCCTCATCTGGATAACTCTAACTAATCACTCCAGCCTGAGATAACAAGGCTTCCCTAACACTCCTTATACAGAATTATAGGCCAGCCTCTGTGTTCCCACTGTACCTCTGCCTTAACTCTCATTGATGCATTCATCATATAGTATCAAGATAACCCACTAATATGCATGCCTTCTTTATTATACGAGATGGCCTTTAAGGAAAGGTGCAATAGTTTTAATTTTGTATTTCCAGTGCCTAGACAAATAATTGGCCCTTAACTAAAAACAAGTATTTTGACTAGAAAAACAATCTAGATTAATATTTTAAACACCTATCATGACAACATATTCTGCTTCTGGTAGCTTGAAATAAGAGACCCTTCAATCTATAACAATGAAAACCTGTGATTTACACATGACTGTGATTCCTGAGTATTACTTCTCCAGCTGTCACTAAAAGATGATTCTCCAGACGGAGAAGGAAACCAGGAGGTTGATTTAAATTGTTTCCACTGGCATTCAAAATATTTGACCCTTCCAAAATGAATGTTAATAAGAATAATATTATCTATTATAATGTTTATTGTAGTTCGCAAAGCACTTTGTAGGTGCTTTATATTATATAATATTCACAATAACCCCAGATACAAGTAGAACTATTCCATTTGGGATATATGAAAGATCAGAATCCCTATATAGGTTTAAAAATTACAGTTGACCCCTAAGAGATTTCTTTATATGGAGTGTCTCTATCAATAACTACCGTATTGCAAAAACTAAATTATTTTCACTTAAAATAACTATGAACCCACTTTATGTTAATGTATTTTATAAAAATTACTGTTTTACAAGCAAATAGAATTGAGAAGATGACCATTATTTTACATTTTGGTAAATCTCTTTAATACTCGGCCTAAAAGAAGACTGATGGATTTTCACATCTGCTTTTGCATTCAATTTTTGTGCAGTATTTTGTGTTATGTAGCCTCTGGAAAACTTCACTGTATACTTATGAGAGACAGAGAATAGAATTGGCAAGTAATGTCAGTGTTAGTGTGAATATAGTTTTTACTTTGCTTGCAGATCCTCTGAAAGAAACTGAAGAGAGACCTTTAGGAGTCTTATAACCACATTTTGAGTCTAACTGCTAGGTTAGACTAACCACAGATTATGTAACTTATGGGAGTCAAACAACTAATAAATGCCTGACCTAGGATATGAAAATGAACCATTTACTATCAAGCCAGAGGTTGAGTTACAGGTCTTGTATTAGCATGTTTAAAAGTGTGGTGCTTATATCTGATGTGACAATTAGGTGGTTATTAACCAATAGCTAATCCAGAAAAATAGTCAAACTATTTTGGTTTTTTATCAGTACATCAGCTAAAGTAATAGTGTGGTATGAGATTGAATTTGACTCAACTGAGGTTGAGGTTGAAGTGTTTCTGACATGCGTGGGATTGGTTGTGATGCACAGGTGAAATTAGGCAGAGGTCAGGTCTACCACTTCCTGTGAAGTTGAGGGGTTTTGGTTGGTCGGTTTCTAAAATATAGAAATTGAGAATGAGGTTCCAGTAAGAAAATGTTGATTAGAATCCAAGCAATTCCATATGCACTGATTATGCAGGTATTTTAATTGAATTGTTCTCAAACATAAGGAGAAAACACTAAAGCGGTAATAATTTAAATCTGAAAAGAAATCTCTCTGAAATGGTCTGTAAGGCATTATGCCATCATGTATATAATGCCTTAGACGAAACACTAAACCTCTTATTCATTCTAAACTTGTCTAGAAAAAAAAATCATAGTTAAGACAATCATGTAGAGGACAGAGAGCTTAGATTGGGATATTTGATTTGTGCTCATATTTATTTAGATTTGAATATAATCTTAAGTCAAAACATGTAAGCTTATTTTAATTAATTCTATTGGCCAGCCAACACAATTAATGTTCATTATTTCAGTAAATATTTCAATGACAAAGACAGTCAGGGAAAAGGACATTCCCTGAGGATTTTAAAATAGGTAAAAATACAGTTTATCTAGCCAAGACAGATAATTATAATAACCTTGGTTGGGGAGGAGAGGTATAAGAATGAAAGCTTGTTCTGGGAAGAGGGTAGCCTCAACTAATTCCTGAATGATGAATAGAAGTTAGCCAGATGAAGAAAAATTGAACATATTTACACAATCCATATGTGTCAAGATAAATAATGAATGTTCAATATAATGTGATCTCATTAAAATTTAATAACATAATAGGTTCAATACTTTGGGCCCCCATTTTAGAGTTGGCAAAAAAAAAAAAAAAAAAAAAGTGAAAACATACCAGCATTGTCTAAAGTGATGCATTTTGTAAATGGAATGATTAGTATTTGAACATAGTTTGAGTTCAAAGCACTTCTATAAGGCACAGAAAGATGGCATGACACAGACACAGATGTGAGGATACCTGGCATATTCATTGCAAGACAGTGAGCATATATCCAGGAAAAATTGTAAATGGCAAAGGATTAGAAGATACCACTGAAGAGGTAGGTAGGATTAGATCTCTGAGGTGACAGGAAATTCCTCCTGTAAGAATGTGGGTGGCCACATTTGCATTTTGGAAAGGGCTTTCATGTAGATAGCACCACATTGCCAGGAGATAGTTTAAAACTAAAATTTAATGTTGGAAAATGCTCAGAGATTTCAAAAGCAGTAAATTAAATTTGTAAACACAAACAAGTAAAAGATTATTCCAATGCTCTGTTCAAACACCAAAGGGAAAAACTGTATGTTAACAAAAGACCAATGAGATCTGCAAAAGCAAAAGAACTTTATTATTTTCTTTTTATTATTATTATTTTAAATATTTGTGGGCACATAGTAGGTGTATATATTTCTGGGGTACACGAGATGTTTTGATACAGGCATGCCATATGAAATAAGCACATCATGAGAATTGAGTATCTTTCCCTTCAAGCATTTATCTTTTGACTTACAAACAATCCAGCTACATTCTTTAACTTATTTTAAAATACACAATTAAGTTGTTATTAACTACAGTCAACCTAGAACTTTATTTTCTAAAGCAATCTGCAGATTGAGGAGATGAAAGTGCACTTTGAAGAGGGTCTGGAATGCAGGAGATTATGAAGGCAAAAACTGCAGGGCAGGGAAGAGGAGTCAGGGGAATGAGGAACAGAGTCTGGACCAGATGATCTTTAAGACCCATATCATCAGTCTTGCTTAATTGACTGGTTCCAGGTGGTCAGTTTGTTGGCTCCAGGTGACTTGTTAGCGGTCAGATGGGAAATTTCCAGCTGCTATTCTTTCCAGGAACTGTTCTTTGACTCAGTTGCAGAAAAACAGGTTCTGTAACACTTTCTAAAGACACAGCAGAATGTGACTGCCCTCTCACCCTGCCATGGCCTCTTGGTTCTGCTTGTAACTTTTGAGCCACAGGGAGTCCATCTTGTCTGCCAACTGGAGGCACAATTTGACATGTTCTTCTGATCCACATTCTCAATTTGTAAATCCACGTCTTTAATGTTTTATAATTATGGTTTGACGGAGATACAGAAAGTTGAAAGAGACTCTCAGCTATTTATCAGAGCTTTCCCTTTATGATAAGCTCTCTAGGGAGAGGCTCATCCTAATTTGAAATAAAGTTAAGATCAGTTGTTCCAAAGGCATCCCCACTGCAAAATATGCTAACTTAACCAAAGCCCTGCATGTTGCTAAGTCAGCTTCATCAAACTGGTCCATACTTGCTGTAATAACTTCTTTAGGAGGGAAAAACCACAATGGCAAAAGGGAATAAGAGCTCAAAAAAACTAGTGGGTTTTTCATAGGAAGAGTAAAGCAATGAGGTTAATCGCAGCAATAGGGTCAATCCAAGCTTCAAATGATAAGTACGAAGTTGCAAATAAAGCAGAAAGGTTCAAGTATCAAAGATGCCAACATTTGGGGTTGTTAAACTTGAAGTATTGTAGCAAGTGAAAGCTCAGACTAATGTAAAGGAAGCCAATATTGAGCAAGAATTAATGGTTAAAAGTGTGTGGAGAATCCCAATGTACTTCTATGAGATACCCCAAGTAAGGGTGATTTTCACATTTTCTACTCTTTCTACGCTTTGGACAGATTTTGGATTAAAATAGCAAAACTGTATGTCATGTGATTTTTAAAGAATTCCAATGCTAAACACTGAGCAATAATTTGGCTGTGGTCAGCATTATGTAGAAAGCAGACCAGGCTACACAAATGTTCACAATCCCAGAATTAGATTATTTTCTCACCTTTTAACCACATGTTATTTACACCCTGTTAAGGTTAGAAAATCATGCCCTAATATATGGTGCTTTGACATGATGAACTAAAGGAGCAAATGCAGAGAGCCTCAAGGTCTCTCTGATCCCATCCCCTCAATTCCCTCAGTCCTTTGTCTCTTCCAAAGCACAGGATGAAGCTTTTCTCTGAGGTTCCCTTATTTACTTAGAAACTGGACTCCCAAAGAGGAACACAATTGCCTTCCATCCCTTCCCAGAAACCTCATTGCCAATAGCAAGAAAGACGATTGAGGAATGCCACCATACATGGATGGACTTTCACAAGATGTCTTCCTTTCAGTCTCAATTATAAAGATAACTATTTACAAGTTAATTTCTGTCTGCTGATGTCCATTTATTTTTCCTAGTAATCATTTATCCTTCAAAAGAATTTAGCACATTGCCCCTACTTCCCTCTCCCTACTGCAGTGGGTATATAAACATCAATCATCTGGCTTTTTCTTTGAGTTCTTATATTATGTGTAACTC
>NW_012100543.1:6988642-6994892 GCF_000951045.1 Mandrillus leucophaeus | reverse complement strand
GTAAAGGAAGCCAATATTGAGCAAGAATTAATGGTTAAAAGTGTGTGGAGAATCCCAATGTACTTCTATGAGATACCCCAAGTAAGGGTGATTTTCACATTTTCTACTCTTTCTACGCTTTGGACAGATTTTGGATTAAAATAGCAAAACTGTATGTCATGTGATTTTTAAAGAATTCCAATGCTAAACACTGAGCAATAATTTGGCTGTGGTCAGCATTATGTAGAAAGCAGACCAGGCTACACAAATGTTCACAATCCCAGAATTAGATTATTTTCTCACCTTTTAACCACATGTTATTTACACCCTGTTAAGGTTAGAAAATCATGCCCTAATATATGGTGCTTTGACATGATGAACTAAAGGAGCAAATGCAGAGAGCCTCAAGGTCTCTCTGATCCCATCCCCTCAATTCTCTCAGTCCTTTGTCTCTTCCAAAGCACAGGATGAAGCTTTTCTCTGAGGTTCCCTTATTTACTTAGAAACTGGACTCCCAAAGAGGAACACAATTGCCTTCCATCCCTTCCCAGAAACCTCATTGCCAATAGCAAGAAAGACGATTGAGGAATGCCACCATACATGGATGGACTTTCACAAGATGTCTTCCTTTCAGTCTCAATTATAAAGATAACTATTTACAAGTTAATTTCTGTCTGCTGATGTCCATTTATTTTTCCTAGTAATCATTTATCCTTCAAAAGAATTTAGCACATTGCCCCTACTTCCCTCTCCCTACTGCAGTGGGTATATAAACATCAATCATCTGGCTTTTTCTTTGAGTTCTTATATTATGTGTAACTCTCATGCATTGATGTGTATGTAATAAAGTTGTTATGCTTTTCTCTTGTTACCCTGTCCTGTTAAAATGGTGTTACAGAGAAAGAGATCACCTTCTTTCTGCCCCTACAATGTAAAAGAAAGATTTTTTTTCTATCATATGAGAGAAATTAGGAACAATACCCTGACAGCAAAGAGAACACCTATCACTCAAATCTTGGTTTCTAGCATGTTCTCCAATAAAAGGAGCCAGACTACATGGAAAAATGGTTAATTCCAAGATTGGGACAGAAAACATACACAATGAGCCTGGGATACATGCCAGAAAGTGAGTACTAAAAGGAGGAGAGAGAGAGAGAAAAAAAGAGAGAAAGGAAAACCCATATTGCCGGCAGTGTGTCGAAAGGACACAGGAGTGAACTGAATGAACTCCCAAGCACCAAAGTTAGAACAATTTGAGCAACCAAATAAAGCTGTATTGTGTTATCACACAAAGTATAAAATAAAATACATGAGTTTGTACTAGTAGAAATAAAATATTGAATAAATTGATAAACGATTGGAGGGAAAAAGACAAATCTCCTATGTAGAAAAATTCCATGTGATTTATGTAAATATTCTGCCCACTCCTTAAGTATGGATTGGGTATAGTTACTACTTTCCAATGAATTTAGCATGACAAGGGGGAATGAAACAAAAAAAGAAAAACATTACAATGGAGACACCTGACAAAGGCTGCTCAACCAAGTGATCAAGGTTATCATTAACAATAATAGCTTGGGTCACATGAGGTGGCTCATCCCTGTAACCCCAGAATGTTGGGAGGCAAAGGTGGTAGGATATTTTGAGGCCAGGAGTTTAAGACCAGACTGGACAACATAGCAAGACCTGTCTCTACCAAAAAAAAAAAAAATTAAAATGAGCTGGGAGTGGTAGTGTATTCCTAGCTACCTGGGAGGCTGAGGTAAGAAGATTACTTGAGCCTAGGAGTTTGAGGCTGCAGTGAGCTATGAGCATCCCACCACACTCTAGCCTGTGTAGCAGAGTAAGACCCTGTCTCTTAAAATAAAAGAAAAAAAACTAGTATGTATGCTTGATATTATGAGACAAAAATACTAAACTCCAGTCAAAACATGAGAAAAAAAATAGATTTTCCAATTGAGTGGTATTCTACCAAATATTCCTTAAAACTATCAAGGTCATTAAAACCAAGGGAAATGTGAGAAACTATCACAGCCAAGTGCAACCTAAGGAGATATGAATAAATGCAATGATGGTAGCTTGGATGAGATCCTGGAACAAAAAAAGAACATTAAATAAAAACTAAGGTAATCTAAATAAAGTATGGCCCTTGGTTAATAGCAATATATCAATATTGGTTCATTAATTGCAACAAATATACCGTGTAAATACTGTTAATTGGGGAAACTACAGTTTTTCTGAAAATCCTAAACTGTTCTAAACATATCTATATTTTTTTAAAAAAGAGATATTTTCCCCCACGCACACAAAATACTAATGTTAATTTTCCTTTCTCCTTCCACCTCGTTTTTTGCCACATGCAGATAGGAATTTGGTGGAGTTCACAGCTATAAAGGAAGTATAGTTTTTTGTCACTCTCTTGCCAATTTAGTTTTGCAGACTGAATAATTCTCCAGCAATTAAAATACATTTAAAACAGATTGTACTTTTAATGTAAATTTAGGGTACAGAGCAAGAATATGAAGTCATCAAGAAACAATCAAAAGAAAAGAGAAGGGGCAACACCCCAGCTAACTCAGAGCTGCCACTAGAAGAAAAAGGAAATATCCTATATTTCTACTCCTAATTCGCTCCTCCCTTGTATTCCACTCTCTACCAAAGCTTCAATAGGATATAGCCCCTTAAATCTCACCATCAAAAGATGAAGGATAGAGCAATTAATAATGGAGAAGTCATCAAGTACTTAAAAAGCAGGCACTCCACTGGCCTCCTACATTAGGCACGAGTCCTTATTTGCTTTAGGCAACATATAAGGAAAAGAGGCGTGTGGTTACCCCCAGATTCTGTAATCACTCCAACTCCTTTTTTTTTTTTGAGTGGAGTCTTGCTCTGTCGCCAGGCTGGAGTGCAGTGGCCCGATCTCAGCTCACTGCAAGCTCCACCTCCCGGGTTTACGCCATTCTCCTGCCTCAGCCTCCCAAGTAGCTGGGACTACAGGCGCCCGCCACCTCGCCCGGCTAGTTTTTTTGGTGTATTTTTTAGTAGAGACGGGGTTTCACTGGGTTAGCCAGGATGGTCTCGATCTCCTGACCTCGTGATTTCCCCTCTCGGCCTCCCAAAGTGCTGGGATTACAGGCTCACTCCAACTCTTAGAGGAGACTCTGGCCAGAAGAAAACAATAGAGTGTCTTCATCACAGCTGGTAAAGTCTATATTATCACTGAAACTGGTCTTTCCAGATATTTACAAATATAAACCAATTACAACAGTAACACAATATTCAAGAAACATAGACAGAAACAGTCACTCAAAAGACAAAAAGGAAAAGTAAGCTTAAAATATAAAACATTAAAATGACAGGTATCAATAAAATTTAAGCAGATCTTAGATTAATTAAAATAATAGCTTGTCAGGTCTGAAAAGAAGGAAACAGAACAATGGGAAAGAGTTCTTGAAAATAACCGAGTTTGTTTGCAAAATCAATAAACTCCCCATTCATATCAGAATGTACATTGGCATTTAGAAAACCAACAGAAACTCCTCAAATGTGGCAAAAAGAAAAAAGAAGGAAACTATGAGAAAAGATGAGACTTAGTTGATATACTTTTTTATTCTTTTTTTTTTTTTGAGACAGAGTTTTACTCTGTCACCCAGACTGAAATGCGGTCGGTGGTGCAATCACAGGTCACTGCATCCTCAACCTCTCAGGCTCAGGTTATCCTCCCACCTCAGCCTCCCAAATAACTGGGTGCACAGGCCCCAGTTATTTTTATTTTTATTTTTTGTAGAGACAGAGTCTCGGCATGTTGCCCAGACTGGTCTCGAACTCCCGAGCACAAGTGATCCTCCTGCCTCAGCCTTGCAAAGTGCTGAAATTATGGTCCTGAGCCACAATGCCTGGCCAGTTGATAAATTTAGGGAAGTCTTTACTGATACAATAGGACACTGTAAGAAGAGAATGGAGATATTCTTGGATTAAGATGGTGAATAGAAGGCAGAACTAGTTTGCAGCCCCGGCTCAGAGAAAGCAGTGTGTGGAGACTCACATCGTGAACTTTTGCTCCAAGAACTACCTCAGAAGCATACCAGGAAAGCCAAGAGAATCCACAACCCTTTGAAGAAACTGAATTACTGCTGCAGGCTCCCTGAGATGCCAAAAAACTGTGAGTTGGCTTGATTTCTCAATGACGAGGCTTGTGGTCTGGTGCAAGTTCTCAGCTCTGGTCACCAGCCTGTAAGTAGACTCAGTGCTGTTACAGGGGTACAGTGGGAGTGAGACCAGCCTTTAGGCACATAGTCATCAGGTTATCTAAAGTCAAGATGAAGGAAAAAATCTTAAGAGCTGTGAGGCAAAAACATCAGGTAACCTATAAAGGAAAACTTATCAGGTTAACAGCAGGTTTCTCAGCAGAAACCCTACAGCTAGAAGGGATTGGGGTCCAATTTTTAGCTTCCTTAAACAAAACAATTATCAGCCAGGAATTTTGTATCCAGTGACATTAAGCTTCATAAATGAGGAAAGATATAGTCATTTCCAGACAAACAAATGCTGAGAGAATTTGTCACCATAAAGCCAACACTACAAGAACTGCTAAAAGGAGCTCTAAAACTTGAAGCAAATCCTCAAAATACATCAAAGTAGAACCTCCTTAAAGCATAAATCTTACAGGATCTATATAACAATAAAACAATGAGAAAAAAACCAAGGCATTCAGGAAACAAATAGCTCAACAAATAGAATAGTACCTCACATCTCAATATTAACATTGAATGTAGATGACCTACATGCTACACTTAAAAGATACAGATTGACAGAATGGATAAGAATTCACCAACCCAAGTTTCTGCTGACTTCAGGAGATGTACCTAATACATAATGACTCACATAAACTTAAGGTAAAGGGCTGGAGAGAGATACTTCATGCAAATGGACACCAAAAGCAAGCAGGAATAGCTATTCTTATATTAGACAAAACACACTTTAAAGCAACAGCAGTTAAAAAAGACAAAGAGGTTTTATCTGCATGTGGTCTTTGATGATGGTGACGTACTGATGGGGTTTTGGTGTGGGTGTCCTTTCTGTTTGTTAGTTTTCTTCTAATAGTCAGGACCCTCAGCTGTAGGTCTGTTGGAGTTTGCATGAGGTCCACTCCAGACCCTGTTTGCTGGGGTATCAGCAGTGGAGGCTGCAGAAGATAGAATATTGCAGCACAGTGAGTGTTGCTGTCTGATTCTTGCTCTGGAAGCTTCATCTCAGGGGTGTACCCTGTCATGTGAGGTGTCGGTCTGCACCTAGTGGGGGATGTCTCCTAGTTAGGCTACTCAGGGGTCAGGGACCCACTTGAGCAGGCAGTCTGTTCATTCTCAGATCTCAGCCTCCATTGTGGGAGATCCACTGCTCTCTTCAAAGCTATCAGACAGGGGCATTTACCTCTGCCGAGGTTTCTGCTGTTTTTTGTTTAGCTATGCCCTGTCCCCAGAGGAGGAGTCTTGAAAAAGCAGTGCAGAAAAGCTGGAAATTCAAAAAATCAGAGCGCATCTCCCCCTCCAAAGGAATGCAGCTCATCACCAGCAACAGAACAAAGCTGGATGGAGAATGACTTTGACGAGTTGAGAGAAGAAGGCTTCAGTCAATCAAACTTCTCAGAGCTAAAGGAAGAACTACGTAACCACTGCAAAGAAATTTAAAACCTTGAAAAAAGAATGGATGAATGGATAACTAGAATAATCAATGCAGAGACGACTTTAAAAGAACTGATAGAGACGAAAACCATAACACAAGAACTACATGACAAATGCACAAGCTTCAGTAACCGACTCGATCAACTGGAAGAAAAGTTATCAGTGATTGAAGATCAAATGAATGAAATGAAGCAAGAAGAGAAGTGTGGAGAAAAAGAGTAAAAAGAAATGAACAAAGCCTTCAAGAAGTATGGGATTATGTGAAAAGACCAAATCTAGGTCTGACTGGTGTGCCTCAAAGTGACGGGGGAAATGGAACCAAGTTGGAAAACACTGTGCAGGATATCATCCAGAAGAACTTCCCAAACCTAGTAAGGCAGGCCAACATCCAAATTCAGGAAATACAGAGAACGCCACAAAGATATTCCTCGAGAAGAGCAACTCCAAGACACATAATTGTCAGATTCACCAAAGCTGAAATGAAGGAAAAAATGTTAAGGACAGCCAGAAAGAAATGTTAGGTTACACACAAAGGGAAGCCAATCAGACTAACAGCAGATCTCTCAGCAGAAACTCTCCAAGCCAGAAGA
>NW_012100543.1:6986351-6988592 GCF_000951045.1 Mandrillus leucophaeus | reverse complement strand
CATAAAAAAGGATGAGTTTGTGCCCTTTGTAGGGACACGGATGCATCTGGAAACCATCATTCTCAGCAAACTATCACAAGAACAGCGAACCAAATACCACATGTTCTCACTCATAAGTGGGAATTGAACAAATGAGATCAGTTGGACATAGGAAGGGGCGCATCACACACCAGGTCCTATTGTGGGGAGGGGGTGGGGGGAGGAATAGCATTAGGAGATATACCTAACGTAAATGACGAGTTGATGGGTGCAGCACACCAACAAGCACATGTATACATATGTAACAAACCTGTACGTTGTGCACATGTACCCTAGAACTTAAAGTATAATAATAAAAAAAGACAAAGGCGGACATTATGAATGATAAAAAGACTAGTTCAACTGGAAAATATCACAGTTCTAAATATATATGCACTTAACACTGGAGCTCCCAAATTTATAAAACAATTATTGCTAGACTTAAGATATGAGGTATATGGCAATGCAATAATAGTGGGGACCTTTAATACTCTACTGACAGCTCTAGACAGGTCATCAAGACAGAAAGTCAACAAAGAAACAATAGACTTAAACTACACCGTACAAGAAATGGACTTAACAAATATTTACAGAACTTTCTACCCAACAAGTGCAGAATATACATCTATTCTTTAGTTCATGGAACATTCTCCAAGATAGACCATATGATAGGGCACAAAACAAGTCTCAGTAAATTTAAGAAAATCAAAATGTTATCAACTACTCTCTCAGACCACAGTGGATTAAAACTGGAAATTAACTCCAAAAGGAACCCTCAAAATAATTCAAACACATGGAAATTAAACAATCTGCTCCTGAATGATAGTTGGGTTAACAATGAAGTTAAGATGGAAATTTAAAAATACTTGGAACTGGATAATAATAGTGACACAAGCTATCAAAACATCTTGGATACAGCAAAACAGGTGCTGAGATGGAACTGGAGAAACAAGAACAATCCAAACCCGAACAGAGCAAAAGAAAAGAAATAAGGAAGATCGTGGCAGAACTAAATAAAATTGAAACAACAATAACAACAACAACAACAACAACAAAATACAAAGATAAATGAAACAAAAAGCTGGTTCTTTGAAAAGATAAACCAAAACTGATAGACTATTAAGTGACATTAATCCAGAAAAGAAGAGAGAAGATCCAAATAAACTCAATGAGAAATGTAATGGGAGATATTACAATTGATACCACAGAAATATAAAAGATTATACAAGGCTACTGTGAACACCTTTACACACATAAACTATAGAACCTAGAAGAGATGGATAAATTTCTGGAAATATGCAACACATCTAGATTAAACCAGAAAGAAATAGAACCTTTGAAGAGACTGATAGCAAGCAGTGAGATCAAAATGATAAAAAATTGCCAACAAAATAAAGTCCAGGACCTGATGGATTCATAGCTGAATTCTATCAGACATTCAAGTAAGAATTGATACCAATCCTACTGATACTATTCCAAAAGATAAAGAAAGAGGGGATCCTCCCTAAATCATTCTGTGAAGCCAGTATCACCCTAATACCAAAACCAGGGAAGGACATAACAATAAAATAAAACTACTTACCAATATCCCTGATGAATATAGATGCAAAAATCCTCAATAAAATACTAGCAAACCAAATCCAACAGCATATCAAAAAGATAATCCATCATGATCAAGTGAGTTTTATATCAGGAATGCAGGGATGGTTTATCATACATAAGTCAATAAATGTGATACACCACATAAACACGATTAAAAACAAAAATAACATGATCACTTCAATAGATGCAGAAAAAGCATTTGACAATATCCAGCATACCTTTATAATTAAAACCCTCAGTAAAATTGGCATAGAAGGGACATACCTTAAGGTATTAAAGCTATCTATGACAAACCCACAGACAACGTTATACTGAACGGGGAAAAGTTGAAAGCATTATCCCTGAGAACTGGAACCAGAAAAGGATACCCACTTTCACCACTTCAATTCAACATTGTACTGAAAGTCCTAGCCAGAGCAATCAGACAAGAGAAATAAATAAAGGGCATCCAAACCCGTAAAGAGGAAGTCAAATAGTTGCTGTTTGCTAATGATGTGATTGTATGCTTAGAAAACTCTAGAGACTCATCCATAAAGCTCCTAGAACTGATCGATGAATTCAGCAAAGTTTCAGGATACAAAATTAGTGTACACAAGTCAGTAGCTCTGCTATACACCAACA
>NW_012100543.1:6984559-6985171 GCF_000951045.1 Mandrillus leucophaeus | reverse complement strand
TTTTTTTTTTTTTTTTTTTTTTGAGACAGAGTCTTTCCTGTTACCCAGATTGAAGTGTAATGGTATGATCTCACGTCACTGCCGCCTCTGCTTCAGGTCCAAGAGATTCTCCTGCCTCAGACTCCAGAGTAGCTGGGATTACAGGCACTCACCACCACGCCCAGCTAATTTTTGTAGTATTAGTAGATACAGGGTTTCACCATGTTGGCTAGGCTGGTCTCAAACTCCTGACCTCAAGTGATCCTCCCACATCAACCTCCCAAAGTACCAGGATTACAGGCATGAGTCACTGTGTCCAGCCTGGAGACTATTATTCTAAGTGAAGTAACCCAGCAATGGAAAACCAAATATTATATGTTCTCACTCATATATGGGAGCTAACTTATGAAGACACAAAGGCATAAGAATGATACATTGGACTTCAGGGACTCGGGGGAAAGGGTGGAGGGTAGTGAGTGATAAAAGACTGCACACTGGGTACAGTGTACACTGCGAGGGTGATGGATGTACCAAAATCTCAGAAATCACCACTAAAGAAATTACTCATGTAACCAAATACCACCTGTTTCCCCAAAACCTCTTGAAATATATTTCACTATATATACTTTAAAA
>NW_012100543.1:6974538-6983279 GCF_000951045.1 Mandrillus leucophaeus | reverse complement strand
AAACTAACTCAGGAACAGAAAACTAAATACTACATGTTCTCACTTATAAGTGGGAGCTAAATCATGAGAAAACATGGACAGAAAAAGGGGAACAAAAGACACTCGTGCCTACTTGAGAGTGGAGGATGGGAAGAGGGAGAGGTATCAAAAAACAAAAAGCTATAGGGATACTATGCTTAGTACCTGGGTGATGAAATAATCTGCACACCAAACCCCCAAGTCACGAGTTTACGTATTTAACAAGCCTGCACATGTACCCCTGAACCTAAAATACAAGTTAAAATATTTAAGAATAAAATAACATTTAAAAGTTCACACCATCTTTACTTTCAATACATCGGCCCACGGAATTCCTACTCAGGATCAGCTACATAATTTGTGGCACCCAGTGCAAAATAAATATCCAGGGGTCCCAATTAAAATTGTCAAGAATTCAAGACAGCAGAGATTAAACCAAGTGTACAGGCCTTCTAAGCAAGGAGCAAGAGTGGGAGCCTTCTGAGCAAGCAGCCCTGTGCAACATGAAGGTTGCACTTTCTGCTGAACAGCTCTTCGAGGCTCAGTTCAAATTCCACCTCTGCAGTGAATTCTCCCTGGTACTCTAGCTGGCATAAATCTCTTCCTCCTCTGATACCCATAAGATGTAACTCATTCCGTCTTGAGTTCTGAATAATTGTGAATACAAGTGCTACCCTAATTGTATCACAGATCTTGAAGAAGCTTTCATCTGAAGCATGTGTATTGCACATGGTACTTGGCATATTGTCTTACACATAGCAAGAGCTGAAAAATGTTGATCAAAGCTGAGTATCAAAAATCACTGGTTCAATTACAATAAACACCAAAGAGTCCTAAGAATGACTTAGACAGCCTTCGCATTTTGGCGTCAAAAGACTAACAATTACACTCTAACTTACCATTGGCTGATATGTAATTTTAAATAATTAATTTAAACTCATTTGGTTGTAAACTCTTTATCTGTAAAATAACAACTGCTTTACAAGGTTGACAGTATGTACTTAATATATTTATTAGTAAAGCAGAAAAAGTGCTAGAAAGCACTTTATAAACTCAAAAATGATTTGCAAGCCCATGATATCTATAGAAGTTATTTTCAATCAAAGGGAGTTTAAATCACAAAATTCTCCAGAATCTTTCAGTAAGACTTTATCACAAATTATACTTTATAGTAATAATTCCAGTTAATACTAACAGATTTGCTTTTTTCCTAAGACAATTTCAATCATAAATGTATGTAGTTATGTATTGATTAAAATTTCTTAATTGTAGATAAAATTCATTCTAACCATTGCAAGTGAAATTAAAAAGGTATTGCATGAAATTTCCAGGAGGTCCAAGGAACTAAGGTTGAATGTTACACAATAAGGAACAATGCAGCTAGAGACATCATATCAAGAAAAATGCCCAGTCTAACCACAGGATTGTGGTAGTAGGAAAGTTTTGTCAGGCTCCGTTTTATCACAAATGATGCTAAGACTCAAATCCCAGAGAATCCTGATCCAGAAGTACTGAATGCCTCTGTCACCATGCTTTTGAAAGCTATAATCAGCTGGGGGATTATTGCTGCCATCTCATACTGCTCATTTCCACCTAAGACTTCAATGTGTGTAGCTCCTTGACAGAACCACAATCACAAACGTAAGTGTGGCTAGATAGAAATACTCATGAAACATTCAAATTCTTGGCCCTAATTTTCAGGGATTCTAGTTCAGTTAGACTTGTGTGAAGTCTACGGTCTACATTGTTAGGAATGGCCCTGCACAATTCTAAAGCATCCAGTCTGGCCACACATATATTTGGAGATCACAGCTAAGGCACTGCACCAAGGAATGTCACTTGCATGGTCGAAATCGCAACTGAAAAAAAGTAACAAAAAGTAAAATATGCCTGTATCACTCCCATCCATAAACCTTGTAAGTTTTCCTAACTTATCTTGGTAATGCTCAAACACTAGCTTGGTATATGAAAAAATCACAGAGGCTTCCTCTGCCTTACTAACCATTCCTATCACCCATTCAACATTTCAACCAGATCAAACTACTAGCAATTCACTGAAGGACTCAGACACTCTGAGGTCTCCGTGGTTTTCCTCATTTGCTTCCCTCTCCCTTGTATTTTCTTCTTCTCTTACACCATTATCAAATACCTGCTCAGAAGCTCAAACATCAACTGATCTGTGAAACAATTCATGATCCACCAATATCATTTATTCCTTTGGGGTCTCTTCATAACTACTCCATGTCTACCTTGTAGTATCAACCACATGGCAATTAGATTTTACAGGCTTGGCTTCCTTTCTAGCCTATGAATATTTTGACTATTATTCAATGCTGGGTTTCCAGTACATAGCTCAGTGACTAGCATGTAATGGAACTCATAAATGTTGGATAAATGAATCCATGTATGCTATTTATGTAACCTAAATCACCTTATAATCCATGTATGAGTCAGCTTCCTGGAAACAAACTTTGAGAGGATAATTTGCATTCGGGAAGTTGATTAGTAATGTCCTCGGTATCAGGATCTGTAAAGGGGTGAGCAAAGCAGTCCTGGGCAGAAGAGAAGCTGAACTGTAGTGCAATTTCAAAAAAAGCCAGCCAATCCCACAGGAATCTCTGGATAGTTATACACTGAGGGAAAGGGGCCAGGGACATTCCTCTACCTCATATTAATTGACCAGTCACTGGTGTGAGATAGCCTCATGGAAAGGGTATCATTTGGGGCCAGGGAACTCCTTTTGGTCATGAGCAATTTTCAGCTCTCAATAACCAGTACTCCCATTAGTTGGGTAAATGAGTGCTTCCGTTCTGAAAGTGGTATCTGTGTGGTGTTCACTAAATGCCCCATGTACTAAGTTGTATTAAATTAAAGCACATTCTTTACAACAAATTTATTCTTAACATGCAATCCCAATCTTTAATTTACATTTCTATGAAAAAGTAATAGGGTTTCCATTAATACCCACTAGCCCTTCTGACATATCTTCCTTGTTCTTTCTTTTTCAGTTGTTTACATTTTATGCTCTTACTGGCCACCAGTGACTGTTTTTCTCTATCCTTCCCTCTCTGATCTTCATCTTTTTATCCTCCCTTGTCCTTCTGTTACTAGTGGTGAATCTGTACAGGTCTGCAGCAACCTCAATTCTTGCTCCTCAGAAGAAAGAATTCATCTGAGGGGCATAAGGCAGAGAGAGAGACTGAGACAACTTTTAGAGCAGGAGTGAAAGTTTTTTATAAAAGTTTTAGGGCAGAAATGAAAGGAAGTAAATTATACTTGGAAGAGGGCCAAGCAGGTGACTCAAGAGATCAAGCACATGGTTTGACCTTTGACTTGGGGTCTTATATATCAGCATGCTTCTGGAGGGTTGCACCCTGTCTCTGCTGATTCTTCCCTTGGGGTGGGCTATCTGCAGGCACAGTGGACTGCCAGGTCTTGGGAGGGGCCGCATGCACAGTGTGTTTCCTCAAGTTATATGCATGCTCACTTGAGGCATTTCTTCTCTTACCAGCCCAGTGTTCTTAGAAGAAGGTCATAGACCAGTTAAACTCTGCCATTTTGCCTCTTAGTGTGGAAGCTTGAGCCCACTCACACAACTCCTAAGATCTTATTGGGAAGTTGCTTATCAACAGTTTCAGGTGTTTCTATCTATTGGAGATGGCCTTTCCCTGGCAGCAGCTGCGACCAATTATTATTTTAGAGAGGCCCTATAACAACTGCCTGACCATCACCTGATGGTCACTTGACATTCCTGATTGTAGCGGGTGGGGGGCTGTCACTCTCCTGCCCTGCTCATGTATGACTACCTACCTACTGTAACATTCTCACTCGATTACACACCTCTCTCACCCTGTTTATACCTCTGTTCTCTGTCTCTATATCACAAAACTCCAGGGTATGGTCTGACCAAGCTAGAATCTCCTCTAAGGATAGGCATTGAGGAGTGAAGCCAAGAAGACAAAGAAATATCTTCATGCAGTAGAGAGGAAAATAGAGGAGACTGGTTGCCTTTGCATTTTTGAAACCCATAGTATTTTTAAATTGCAGCTAAAGACTATACCTCTTTCTCTGTTCCTGGCTCTCTCTCTGGGGAAAAAAAACCCTGATGCCAATGTTTTTGAGCTTCCTAGTTCATGTACTGTCCATTTGGTCCCCCAGAATTGCAAGCCCATGAAACCCCTCTAAGTAGAAAACTGGCAAGGAAAGAGTATCTCATCAAAAACTAACCGACAACAATAACAACAAGCCTCTGTAACTGAACATCACAATTTGTTTCATTTAATAGAGGAAAGCCAACAGATTCAGGATAATTGGCATCCAAACATTAGTGTGGGTGTTGGAAAGGACAAGAGTTCTTGAATCAGCCCTCCATATTGGAAGGAGAGATCCTGTGTGAAGTCATGGAGACTATTACTTTAACTATAGTTAAAGTCGTTTGAGTAAGGAGATATGCAGAAATGGCATTTCAGCTTAGCACGAATGCATATTCATGTCTCCCTGACACTATATTTCTTCAGATCATTTATGACAGTTATCAGCATGCTAAGTTCTTGATCTTACTTAGCACTACATGGTGTCGTAGACAGGAGACTGTCTTGGGTCTTACTTCTTCCACTAACTCATTCTCCGGGCATGACATTCCCTCTGTTTTTCTACCTCCCCAGAAAAAGAAAATGAATTAATTCAAATTTACTCCAAGTGTCATAAATATTACAAAATTCCTACTTGAAAGCAGATTCTGGTTAAGGAAAGGAATCAGGACAAGCCTTTGTAAGTCAGGGAAAGGGAAATTTGCCCTCATTGCACAATGTTTCCTATAACCCATTTTTACCTTTGTCAGAACTTTATCTATTGCATGTTTACGCTTTAGATAAAAATCTGAGTGCTGGTTATTACAGTTCAGATAAAGTTAAAGCCTGGAAATTCCCAAAGGTTGCAAGATGGTAGATGGGTTTTATTGCCGTGGTATTCACTGAATCACAGAGCCCTACTATGTTATTAGAACACGAATCCCCTAAATTAGTCAGAGTTTCTTTCAGCCCCAATTTCATTCCTTCTCCCTGAAATTCAGTCTTTGGATTCTACTGCCCCACCCCCACCTCAGTATATACAGGTCTGCACTGGTGATGGATTTCACCATTGTCCTATTTATTTTTTCTCTCAGTTTCCATAATGATCTGTGGTTACTCCCAACAATAGCTTGCTGGTTACCAACCATATTAACTGGATTTTGGCCATCTTTGAAGGGATAAGGTATTAGGAGTGAAGGGCAGCCCAATAAATAATACAACAATGGCAAACACTATGATGGATCTTTTTATCTAGACATCACTACTCTCTGGTTGTTTCATCTGAGGGGGTATTTTGCCCCCAATTCTTCCCCCTGTTTGGGAAATTAGCTTTGATAATATTTTCTGATTTATAAGACAACAACATTCAATATACCTAGTTTCCCTAATATTTTACTGGTAGTAGAGGAATCTTGATGTTTTTACCCACATGATTTTTTTTATGTCCTCTATAACATTAAGTGGCTCTAGGAGCTAATTTTTCTACTTTTCCAAAAATGTAAAAGATAGATTCTGGTTTCAGAGGGCAGATGAGTTCTTGAGAATGTTTTAAAACTATTTTTCAGTCTCTGGCACTGTTTTATAATTTGAATTCTGCCTTCAGAATATAGACTATACACTAGCATTTCATATTATTTTTAATCATCTAGCCTCTATCAATGTTGCTAAATTGAATCTTGCAAAATCATTGGCTTGACATTTCAACATCAACATAGGATTATTATTATTCTCAGTACTCCTTATCCAGGCAAGGAGTAGGAGGTTTAGTTAGCATAATCTAAATATAAAGTACCTTTTCTGCAATTGCATAATCTTAATCTTAAATGAAACTAAAGTTCCACAATTTTATTTAATACCTAATATGTACCAAGGGCATGAGCTACATAACATGGAGTGCCTGCAGATAGAATTTTGAATTTTTAAGACAATGTTTTACAGAATTGCTTATTCCTTGGCCAATTTGGATAACAAAAGCATTATCACAATAATTAGGTAGGGTCAAGCTATTCATATGTTTGCTTTTAACAATATGTAGTGTCTTGTTTGTTTATTGGCAACCTGAAGTTGTGTTCCTAAATAATAAAAAAATAATTTAAGTATTTCTGAGCTGTACAAAGTTTATAAAATTAATGCAAATATCTATTCATACTGAAATCTCCAGTTGATGTATAATAGGATGTCTTCCAGTATATAGTCAGCAAGAAATTAGTAAAAAAGTTTAATTATGTTGATTAAATAGTAATCATCATCATAATCATAATAATATAGTCTCTTGTCATCCCCCTGGATTCCTCTCTTTTCAATATGAAAATTGGGAGAAGCATTTTAATGTACACTGTGTTATTCTTGCACCATATTGGCATATGCTGAAACCAATTCAGGAGAGCATACATTTTTTAGACAATATTTATTCTGTGCCTTCTATATGCTAGGGCTGGGACAGGCTCTGGTAAAACATAAATGAGTAAGAGAAATAGTTCTCTATCTGAATGGAGCCTATACTCCAACAGAAGAAGGAAGGAGTAGTTGAGTTATGAACAGGTTTATTCTGTTAATGTGGCCTCTAAGCTTCATTCAAAATCAAGTAGGAGGAGATAGGAATGAGCACAATTAATTATGACATAACTGTTGTATTCTGAGATACAATCTAACAAGTACGTAAACCAACTATTAGCCAATAAGATATAAAAAATTAATTCCAACTAAGCAGAATGGGATTGACTTACAATAGAGGTGACAATTTAACTGGCCCTTTAAGGATAGATTGAATTTCGACACAGAATGTCAGTCACAGAGTAGATTCTTAATAAATTTATGTTGAATAAATAAATGAATAATAGGGCAATTATTCTAGAAGGAGAAAGCTACAAACACAAAGAATTAAGATGAGAATATACAGCCTGCATTTGAATAAATGAATAATTTTGTTTTGCCTTGTTAAATGTACCTCATGATACCCAATGACAGTTGATAAGTGAGAATTTTGAGGAGAAAAATAAGATCAAGGCATTAAAATAAAATATGTTTAATTATAACAAAGGCCATATCTTAACCACAGAGATTAGAAAAAGTGTCCTTTATAATTTAAGGCTAAACGAATTTAAATACTTGGCTTCCAAAGAGTATGGATCATCTCACCTGTATTTTACTTATGTAATTTAGATTAATGCTAAATTAAGTAATTATTTTCACTGCCAATGACTTTGATGAAACCCAAGATCTAATTTCAGCAATAAGTGATAGGATGAATTATTAAAAGGAACCTCATACCTTTTTATACTTCCATAAAATCAATTCTAAACACATTTAGAAGGAATAAGTTTAGAAACTAATTTATGGTTATTTTTCTATCTCAGCGGCACTAGTGGTATCAAGTGAGAAAAAAAAATTATTTATTAAAAGAGGTCAGCCATAAGATAGGGGATTCCTTAGGCTTATATCAAAGTATCCATGTCTTTACTCTGCCCTCCAAATCATAAACCCTTGGTCCTCAGAAGGGAAGTCATCACTAACTTGAAGATAGGAGAGTTTCACTCTCAGTTGCTAAACTTACTGTACAATTACTGAAGAGGTGCTTCCATGTGCACCATATTATTCTTGCCCCACATTAGAAGAGGAGGACTAATTCTTTCATAAAAAAAAAAAAAAAAAACTCCCTCCTTGAAAGTTGGGGGGTGTCTTGTGAATTTAAATAAATATTTCTATAGTTAACAATAATGTGCTGTATATCTCAAAGTAGATAGAAGACATGAATTTCTCCCAGCACATAGAAATAATAAATACACAAAGTGATGGATATCTCAAATACCCTGATTTGATTGTTATACATTCAGTGCACACAACAAAATGTTACTTGTCCAATAAAGATGTAAAATATGATGTATCAATTTTTTTTAAAGAAAAAAGTATCAAAATAAGAGTAAATCTTAGAGAGAATAATTGTAGCACTGTGTGGTCCACGACACTTTTACACTCCCTTTCCTTTTTAATCTGCACAACATTACACTTTAGAGAATACTGAGACTTGAATGATTAAATAATATACTTAAGGTTGCAAAACCTAAAAACAGCAGAGGCCAGACTTAAACTTGGGTCTCCTAAATGCAAGCCTACCTTTCTATAAACTCTACAGTTTCATGTCATCTAATTCTTTTAGCATCAGCTTTCTACCACCACTTTGGGGCATGAAATACAAGCCCAATGTTTCCAAAGAACCAGAGCAATATTTGAGGAGAGAGATGTTGAGATGCATAACATGTATCACCTAGATTTTGAAGACTACTGCACATTCTTCATTGAAAGAGTCTGGATATGAGAACTGCCCAGAACTGCTCTGACAGTAGGATGAACAGAGACAACTACAGCAGGTGCACTGCACTTAGTCTCACAACCTGATATTAACAGATATTAACCACTGCCACTATAAAGCAACCACACAAACAAGCCAACATAACAACCAACTAACAATGAAATGACAGGATAAAAGCCACACATATCAATACTAACCTTGAATGTAAATGGGCTAAATGCTCCACTTAAAAGGCACAGAATGGCAAGCTGGATAAATAAGCAAGACCCAGTGGTATGCCATTTTCGAGTAACCCATTTCACACTAAATGACAACCACAGGCTCAAAAAAAAAAAAAAAAAAAA
>NW_012100543.1:6944804-6973703 GCF_000951045.1 Mandrillus leucophaeus | reverse complement strand
TTTTTTTTTTTTAATAAGATAGAAAGGCTACTAGCTAAACTAATAAAGATAAAATGGGAGAAAATCCAAATAAACACAATAAAAATAATGAAGGGAATGTTACCATTGACCTCACAGAAATAAAAATAACTATTTAAAACTACTACGAACACTTTTGTGCATACAAACTAGAAAACCTAGAAGAGATAGATAAATACCTGCACACATACACCCTCCCAAGACTGAACCAAGAAGAAATTGATTTCCTGAATAGATCAATAAGGAGCTTTGAAATTGAATCAGGAATAAATATCCTACCAATCAAAAACAAACAAACAAACAAAAGTCTAGGACCTGATACATTCACAGCTGAATTCTACCAGATGTATAAAGAAGAGGTGGGACCATTCTTATAGAAACTATTGCAAAAAATTAAGGAGGATGGACTTCTCTTCAACTAATTATATGAGTCCAGCATCATCCTGATACCAAAACATCATCCTGATACCAAACTACAACAACCACAACAAAACTTCATCAATGTGATGCAAAAATCCTCAACAAAGTACCTGCAGACTAAATCCAGCAGGATGTCAAAAAGCTAATCCAACGTAAACAAGTAGGCTTTATTCCTGGGATGCAAGGTTGGTTGAACATATGCAAATCAATAAATGTGATTCATCATATACATGGAACTAAAGACAAAAACCACATGATTTTCTCAATTGACACAGAAAAGCTTTTGATAAAATTCAACACTCCTTTATGTTAAAAACCCTCAATAAACTAGGCATTGAAGGAATATACCTAAAATAATAAGAGCTATCTATGACAAGCCCATAGTCAATATTATACTGCATGGGTAAAAGATGGAAGCATTTCCATTGAAAATGTGCAGAAGACAAGAATGTCCTCACTCACCACTTTTATTCAACATAGTATTGGAGGTCCTAGCCAAAGCAGTCAGGCAAGAGAAAGAAATAAAGGGCACCCAAATAGGAAGAGAGGTATTCTATCTCTCTCTCTCTCTCTCTCTCTCTCTCTCTGTGTGTGTGTGTGTGTGTGTGTGTGTGTGTATATCCCCCATAGTGTCAGCCCAGAAGCTCCCTCAGCTGTCTGTGTGTGTGTGTGTGTGTGTGTGTGTGTATACCCCATAGTGTCAGCCCAGAAGCTCCCTCAGCTGATAAACAACTTCAGCAAGGTTTCAGGATACAAAATCAATGTACAAAAATCACTAGCATTTTTATACACCCCAAACTGCCAAGACAAGAGCAAAATCACAAAGGCAATTCCATCTGCAATTGCCACAAAAAGAATAAAATACCATAATACAGCTAACCAGGGAGGTGAATGATCTCTACAATTGGAATTACAAAACACTGCCCAAAGGAATCATAGAATACATAAACAAATGGAAAAACATCCCATGTTCATGAATAGGAAGAATCAGTATAATTAAAATGGCCATATTGCCCAAAGCAACAAAGCAATTTACTGCTTTAATGCTAAAGATTTAATGCTATTCCTTTCAAACTACCAATGACATTCTTCACAAAACCAGAAAAAAAAATTATTTTAAAGTACATATGGAACCAATAAAGGAACTGAATAGCCAAGGTAATCCTAAGCAAAAAGAACAAATCTGGAGACATCACGTTACCCAACTTCGAACTATAGTACTGGGCTACAGTAACCAAAAAAGTGTGGTATTGGTACACAAACAGGCCCATAGACCAATGGAACAGAATGGTAAGCCCAGAAATAAGGCTGCACATTTACAACAATCTGATCTTTTCACAAGGTTGACAAAACAAGCAATGAAGAAAAAAATTCCCTGTTTAGTAAATGGTGCTGGGATAACTGGCTAGCCATAAGCAGAAGACTGAAGCTGGACCCCTTTCTTACAGTATATGCAAACAATCAATTCAAGATTGATTAAAGACTTAAATGTAAAATCCAAAAGTATAAAAACCTTGGAACACAATCTGGGAAATACTATCCTCGACATAAGAACAGGCAAAGATTTTATATCAGACACCAAAAGCAATTGCAACAAAGGCAATAATTGAAAAGTGGGGTCTAGCAGCTTCTGCTCAGCAAAAGAAACTATCAACAGAGTAAACAAACAACCTGTGGAATGGGGGGACATTTTTGCAAACTATGTATTTGACAAAGGCCTTACATCCAACATCTGTAAGGAACGGAAACAAATTCCCAAGCGAAAAAAGAAAAACATTAAAAAGTGGGAAAATGACATGAACAGACACTTCTGTAAAGAAGACACACATGTAGTCAATAAAAAAAGATCAGTATCACTGATTATTAGAGAAATGCAAATCAAAGCCACAGTGACATCCTATCTCACATGATTAAGAATGGCTATTATTAAAATGTCAAAAAATAACAGATGTTGGCAAGGTTGCAAAGAAAAGAAAACACTTATACACTGTTAGTGGGAGTGTAAATTAGTTCAGCCATTGTGGAAACAGTGTGGTGATTCCTCAAAAAGCTAAAAGCAGAACTACTATTTGACCCAGCAATCACATTACAGGGTATATACTCAGAGGAATGTAAATCCTTCTACTATAAAGACACAAAAACATGAATGTTCATTGCAGCACTATTCACAATAGCAGAGACATGGAATCAACACCAACGTTCATTAGTGACAGATTGTGGTATATATACACCCTGGACTATGACACAGCCATAAAAATGAATGAGATCATGTCTTTTTGCAGGAAGGTGATGAAGTTGAAGGCTATTATCCTCAGCAAAATAATTCAGGATCAGAAAACCAAATACCACATGTTCTCACTTATAAGTGGGAGCTAAATTATGAGAAATTATGAGCACAAACAAGGAAAAAAAGGGAGTACTTGAGGGTGGAGGGTGGGAGAAGGAAGAGGAGCAGAAAAAGTAACTATTGGGTAATGGGCTCAATTCCTGAGTGATGAAATAATCTATACAACAAACCCCTGTGACATGACTTTACCTATACAACAAACCATGTACCCCTGAACCTAAAATATAAGAAGTTATAAAAACTAACTTTTTAGAACTAATTTAAACAAAACTGGGGATGTTTAGAATGTGTGTATGTGCACACCTGTGTGTGTGTGTGTGTGTGTGTACACACACTCCATCCTTATCCATTACCCCCTGCTTGGGGCCTAGAGAGGTACACTGGAAACCTTCCTGGACTTGGATATTGGAGACTCATATTTTAGACTTAACTCTACCTCTACTACATGACCCTGGGGAAGTTCATGTCTGTCTGATTCTTACATATTTGTCGTCTTTAATAGAAGTGTTCTGTACTTTATTTATGTGTAAGCAAATTTCAAATTTATATGCATTACTCTGTTGTCAAATACTGCCTTTAAGGAATCATTTTATCCAAATTTTGTTTACTAAAATGAAAATATGTTCTATTTATTTATTTTGTATTCCTAATGTATAAAGTAATATACGCTCAGCCCTGTCCCAGACATTTCTGGGAAACAGAGAAGACAGACCATGCCTTCCATAGCTTATAATTCATACATTTACACATTACCCATTTTTCCCCTGAGGAAAGCAAAATATATGACCCACTATAATCTGTAGAGCTAATGGTTCCACTGTCTTGAATAAACGGGAGAATTAAAATTTTTAGAAATTAAATCACACAAAAACAAAGAGTTATAAATCTTTGTTTCCTTCGTCTAAAGTGAGGGTTTATGCTATTTAATATACTACACTTTTTCTTTATTGGATATCTAAACCAGGTGTGGTATTGGATTATCTATTTAATAGCATATCCAAAGGCTTTTTTATTCTTTTTCTACATCAAAAAAGCCCACACTTTCCTTATTTTAGACAAATACGTCCCAAAATCTCAAATTAAATAGAACTTCCATTTGAAATACACCGCTTAGTTAGCCCAGTATGGTGGCCTATACCTGTAGTCCTAGTTACTCAGGAAAGTCAGCTGGGTGGGAGGATCACCTGAGTCCCGGGAGGTCAAGACTGAAGTGGGCAGGTCGGGTGACAGAGTGGAACCTTGTCTCAAAAAAACAATAAAAGAAAAGAAACAGAAGAAAGAACAGGACAGGAGAAGGAGAGGGTACAGGAGAGGGGGAGGGGTGGGGAGGTGAAGAGGAAGTGGAAGAGGAAAGGGAAGGGCAAGGAAAGGAGAAAAGCACTGTTTGTACTCCCTAACTATGCACATTTGTTTAACAAACATTCTAACATTTTACCTAAAGGGACAAGATCACACTTGGGAATTCAGTCAGGATCCAACACATCCTGGGCTGCCTACCCAGTGAGTGGCAGGGACACTGGAGAGTGTAAGCTCCAAAAAGGAGAGTCTGCTAACGTAAGATATTTGGGGATCAAGACATGAATTGGATTTATGTATGGAAAAGTTGAGGGGGTTAGAAATCTTGCCAAAAACAAGAAAATTCATAATGATGGTGGAAGAAGTACTTTCTTACACCACTCCCCTCTTTAAAAGCCACTAAATAGGAAAAAAAAGAGGGATACAAATAGAGAAGGTAATACCACCAAAATGAAACTAAAACAGAATTGAAATCACTTCTTGTTACATTTTCTGGACATTTTTCAAACAGCTAAATAAAATTTGGGTGAGCATTTATTAAATAAAGTGTGCTCAGTGCTAAAATGCAATGATGAACAGGGAAATCATGGACTCTAAACACACTTGGTTTATTCTGAAGCACTAAATTTATAAACTAATAAATAAATTGGACCTATTGCCATAATAGTTACGAATTTCATAAGAAGACAAAGGGTTGAGTTAGAAATAGAACGGTTTTAAGGAGCAGGCATTACTCTGAATAAGCTACTCCAGGAAATACTAACAGAAGTTTGTGAGGCTGGAAGTTGAGAATGAAGATGTAAAAGTTTTGTGTAACTTATTTCTGATTTTTGACTAAAATTCTCAGAATTTTGGAAGAAAAGATGAGAATTGTCTAAAGCAGTAAATAAATGAACATCTTAGGGAATGAAAGAAAGCAAGTAAGATTGAAATTTACTCTGAGTAACAGAGTAGTGGTGATTAGATCATGCCAGGCATTTGAATTTATTGAAGGACAATGGAAAACCATTGGTGGGAGATGGTTAGAACAAGATGGAAACTAAGCATCTACTCAGTGTCTATGCATACCCTCATACACATACTTGAAGTTCTATGCCATATTCATATTTCTACAAATTTTCACCTATGAAACTACAATTCATAGAAACAAATATGTAGGCAAATATAGCTCACCCTTTCCCCCATAAACTGAAGACAATATACCAACAGTCATCAAATTCTTATTTGAGCAACCAAATCTGGGTAAAATGATGTATTTCACAAATTCAGAATCCCACCAATATCCTATACTCTTCAGACTAAATTATAGAATAAATTATCACCAAGAAACCCTAATAAAACACAGTAAGAGGAAAGAAAAAGAGAGAAAAAGTAATTAATATTTAAGAAATTTATATAATTTACAAACAACATATACAACTATACATTACACATACAATTACACATACACATATATAAAGAGAAATGACAAGGAGGAAAAAAAGGTGTGAAGCTTCTACAGTTATCTTCCCTTTAACTGGTCAAAAAAAATACAGTTATTGTTTCTGTAACTGATTATCTTTTCTGTAATCTTAGTAGATAGTTATAACTTCCTTCTTTCTCTGTCACTTCCATCTACTCTTTGTTCTCACCCAATTCCTCACCTGGTTAGGGTTCTTTGTCCTAAAGGATGTGGAGTCACAATGCTCCTGCACTATTTTTTTTTTTTTTTTTTTGGTAACTATTCATTCACTTTGCCATTACATGTAGACATACTAAGAGATAAACCAAGAACTCTTTTTTTTTTCCAAAAAAAATATTTCTTGCACCAATTAACCAAAAAATCAATTTATTTTATTTTTTATTTTTTTGTTTGAGACAGAGTCTCACTCTGTCACCCAAGCTGGAAAGCAGCAGTGGTGTGATCTCAGCTCACTGCAATCTCTGCATCCCGAGTTCAAGCAATTCTCCTGCCTCAGCCTCCTGAGTAGTTGGGATTACAGGTGCGTGCCACCACCACACCCAGCTAATTCAAAAAATCAATTTATTATTGGTAAAGGAATCAATCACCCCAGACAGTTGATATAAAGAGTGTGAAATGGCCAGGTGGCAGTCTTAACTTCCAAACTAATGGAGCCACTGTTTAGTCCCTTGTTGAAAGCATTCTCCCTTTGAACTCTAAGACCTACAAATCAGGAAAGTATGAAGCTATAGAAAAAAGAAAGAAACTTAGCAAATTAAATTAAAAGAGTACATACAACAAACCTACAACCAACATCACACTGAATGACAAAAAGTTGAAACCCTTCCTTATGTGAACTGGAACAACACAAGGATGCCCACTCTCACCACTTCTATTCCACACAGCACTGGAAGTCCCAGCCACAGCAATCAGAAAATATAAATATCATCTAAATCGAAAAAGAGGAACTCGAATTATTTCTATTTGCTGATGACATGATCTTATATCTAGAGAACTCTAAAGACTCAAAAAAAACCAACCAAACAAACAAACAAAAACACCTCTTAAATTGGATAAATGGATTCAGTAAAGTTTCAGGATACAAAATCAACATGCAAAAATCAGTTCCATTCCAATAAACCAATAACGATCAAGCTGAGAACCAAATTGAGAAGGGAAATCCATTTATAACAACTACAAAATAAATAAAATATCTAGGAATATATTTAACCCAGCAGGTGAAAGATCTCTACAAGGGAAACTACAAAACAATGATGAAAAAAATTATAGATGACAGAAATAAAAACACACCCCATGGGCATGGATCAGAATTAACATCACTAAAATGACCAATGACCATACTGCCCAAAGTAATCTGCAGATTAAATCCAATCTCTATCAAAATACATTATTTTCAACAAATGGTGTTGAGAAAGGGTTTTTCTATATCTTACCATATACAAAAAGCAACTCAAGATGGAATACTTAGATGTAAGACCTGAAACTATAAAAATGCTAGAAGAAAATGTAGGAAAAACGCTTTGGAACATTGGCCTTGGTAAAGAATTTATGACTAAGATCTCAAATGCACAGACAATACAAATAAAAATGGACAAATGGCACTTAATTAAACTAAAACAGTTTCTGTACAGCTAAAGAAATAATCAACAGAATGAACAATGGTGCACCATTCATACTCACCCAATGGTGCACACTGTTCATCTGACGGGACTAATGTGAGAATCTAACATGAACTGAAACCAACAAAATGACCCTATTAAAAACTGGGGGAAGGACATGAATAGATTCTCTTTTCTTTTCTTTCCTTCCTTCTTTCCTTCCTTCTTTCCATCTTTCTTTCTTTTTCTTTCTTTCCTTTTCTTTTCTCTTTTCTTTTCATTTATTTTCTTTCCTTCTTTCTTTCCATCTTTCTTTCTCTTTTTATCTTTCTTTCCTTTTCTTTTCTCTCTTTCTCTCTCTCTCTCTCCTTCTCCTTCTCTCTCTATCTCTTTCTTTCTTTTCTTCTTTCATTTTTTGAGTCAGAGTCTCACTCTGTCATCCAGGCTGAATGCAGTAGCATAATCATGATTCACTGCAACCTCGACCTCCTGGGCCCAAGCAGTCCTCCTGCCTCAGCCTTCCAAGTAGCTGCGACCATAGGTGCAGTCCATCATGCCCAACTAATTTTTTTTTTTTTTTTTTTTTTTTTTTTTTTTTTTTTATTTTTTTTTTTTTTTTTTTTTTTTTTTTTTTTTTTTTTTTTTTTTGCAGAGATGGGGTCTCACTCTGTTGCCAAGGCTTCTTTAGAACTCTTGGGCTCAAATGATCCTCCCATATTGGCCTCCCAAACTGTTGGGATTACAGGAATGAGCCATGAGCCACTGTGCTGGCAATAAACATTTTTTCAAAGGAAGACATGCAAATCACCAACAAGCATGTGAAAAAAAAAGTTCAACATTACTAATCTTTAGAGAAATGCACATTAAAACCACAGTGAGACATCATCTTACACCAATCAGAATGGCTATTACTAAAATGTAAAAAAATAACAGATACTGGTGAGAATGTGAAGAAAAGGAAACACATACTGCTGATGGGAATGTAAATAAGTACAACTTCCATGGAAAGCAGCATGAAGATTTCCCAAAGAACTTAAAATAGAACTACCATTAAATCCAGCAATCCCACTACTATGTGTCTTTCCAAAGGAAAATAGATCTTTATATTAAAAAAGATACCTGTACTTATATATTTATCACAACACGATTCACAATAGCAAGACACAGAATCAACCTAAGTGTCCATCAGTGGATGACTGGATGAAGAAAAGTTGGTATATATACACAAGAAAATACTACCCAGCCATAAAAAATGTAAATTTGTCTTTTGCAGCAACATGGAAAGAACAGGAGGCCATTATCTTAAGTGAAACAACTCAACAGAAAGTCAAATTTTCTCACTTATAAATAGGAGCTAAATAATGTGTACACATGGACATAGCATATAGAATGATAGATATTGGAGATTCAGAAAGTTTGGGGTGGCAGAAGGGGGATGAGTGATGAAAAATTTCTTAATGGATACAATGCACAGTATTCAAATGATGGATCCACTTAAAGTCAAGGCTTCATCACTATGCAATAATCCATGAAACAAAATTGCACTTGTACCCCTTAAATTTATACAAATAAAAAATAGTTGAAGGAGTCAATTCCTCTTCTACCAGTTGATTACCTGATCATGTTTCTGGTTATTTGCAAAGTAGTATCATATATTTTTGGTGTATTTAAACGATACAGAGCATCGCGAATGTTGTCTCACAATTGGCACCAAAACTGGACCTTTAATGAACTATTCTGTGTCCTGTCAGGTCAAATGATTTTTAACTGATAGGATATATGAAAAGAGCAGCGAATTTTGAGTGTGAGCCCATTACTCCATGTCTTATGTTTTAAATAAATCCATTGGTCAGAGTAATATTGTGTAGAATATTATGTCAGTGAGCAAGCATTCTGAATTTATGTATAATAAGCCTGGCACAACTATAACAGTCAGTAAAGGCACATTTATATCCCAAATTAATAATTTTTTCAATGATAGATAAATAATAGCCACTCCATGCCAGATAGGGTCCACTAGAATCAAGCTGTTACCAGGTGTCTGGCTGGTTTTCCTAGGGAATGGTGCTACTTACCAAGACCGGTTTGTTTTCCTAGGGAATGGTGCTGCTTACCAGTATGGTCTCTGCTATTGGAAAGCTAGGTGTTCATCACCAGCAGTAGCCCCTCTGTCTTGGTGAGGGGACGCCCATGTTGCTGAACCTTTGCATAGCCTCTATCTCCTATTCCATGGCCACTATATACATAGGCCCAGCGAGTAAGCACTAAGGGAGTTGGGGGCAGAGAATGACCAGCATCCACACAAAGGGGCATCTTGCCCATTTGGCGATCAAGAACTCCTTTCACAACCGATGCCCTTTGGTAAGCAGCCACATGCAACACAAATACCTTGGCATTCTATGCTGATTCTAGGAGGTCCATGCTTCAGGCTACTCATTAATCACACCATCCTTCTGCCCACTTTGAACTTTCATAAAACAACATTATGCTTCCATTCAACAACATGCAATTTTTTTACAAAGAGATTCTCAGAACTGGACAAATAAAGAGAAAAGTACTCATTGTCACAGAACATTTTGATATTTTACATAGATTATCCAAAATCTAATAAAACAAGTTAGAAGTGTTGCTTAAATCAAGACCAAAATTAAAAGATAAATGTCACCTTATATATCAACAATAATAGATTTCATAGAAAAACATATCACTCACAACAGCAACTTTAACTATAAGAGATATAGAATAAATCTATCAAAATATATAGAATACCCACAAAAAGAAAATTATAAAATGCTATTGAAGATGATAAGAGATTTACACAGATGAACTTGTATAAGTTGTTCATGAATTAAAAATCTCACTCTCCTAAGTAGATTAGCATTCCCACAAATAATCCATATATCAGAACTATTTAAATCAAAATTTCAGCATGATTTTTCAGGGAGCTAAACAGACTAATTCCAAAATTAATTGAAAGCAATTATTTAATATTCTCTGAAATAATTCTAAAAAATAAACAAGAAGTGTGGTAACTTTCCCTACTAGACTTAAGACTTTATAAAGATATGCTAATTAAAATATTTAGAAAGAGGCTGAGAAGTAGACCAATAAAGGAAATCAATAGAGACACTGGAAGCAGACTCAAGCATATGTGGGGATTAGTACCTGCTGTACATAGCATACAAATCAGTGTGCAGTGGTAAACTCTTCATAAAAATGTGTAGTGACTCAGTTGGCTTTCCTTATGGAAAACAGAGTCTAGAGCACTACTTCATATCACACACACACAAAAACTTCCACATGCATTAAACATCTGAATTATAAAATCAAACTTGTAATGCACCTAAAAGAAAATGTAGCAGAATGTTTTTGTGCTGAGAACATAAAAATTTATTAGCTAAAACACATTAATAATAACAAAAAAAGAAATTAATAAATGTGATCATAAGAGATTTTAAAGTTCTATAATATAAAAGTGCCATATACAAAGTTAAAAACAGATCAAATTGGCAGAAGATATTTCCAATATACATAACCAAGAGTTTTAGTCTACAGAAAAGAAAAAGAATGCCTATAAGTCAATATTTAAAACAGAAATAATCCACTAGAAAAAATGTGCAAAAGAACTAATTGAACTGAACAGGGAATTCCCAGTGGAGAAAATAGAGAATAAATATGAATATACATGCAACCTCACAGAAAATCAGGAGAGTGTGAACTAAAGCACTGAGCAGCTATTGCACATCCACCAGCTGATTGGCATAATTCAGGAAGTTAGACATTACCAATTTATAAAACCAATTTGGAGAGCAAGTAGAAACCTAGTGAAATTGAAATGAACACACTCGAATATACAGTAATTCTGGTTTTTGGTGTATACTTAGCAAAATTCACATTATCTACTAGAAAAACTTGAAACAATATAAATGCCTCCAAAATATGGTATATTTGTAAAACGAAATACTATAGAAACTAAAATAAACTAACCAGATCCTTGCTTATCTTCATAATATTGAATTAAATGATTAATTGTGGCACGATAGTTTCAAGAGGAATTTAAAAAATAAAAGCACATCTAAAAGGTAGAGTGGAAGGAAACACACCAGATTCAAGATAGAAATTTACTTTAGGGAGGGAGGCTTAGAAATACATTTGAGCCACAAAGATTTATATCTATTTATAGAAAGATACCTTATATGATTGGGGAAGAAATGATAACATATTTTTTTTTTAATTCTCCAAATAGTTTATTGTGACTCCATCAAATGAGGAAACTGTAGTTTTTTTGTTGTTTTTTTTTTTTTATACTTTAAGTTCTAGGGTACATGTGCATAACGTGCAGGTTTGTTACATATGTATATTTGTGCCATGTTGGTGTGCTGTACCCATCAACTCGTCAGCACCCATCAACTCGTCATTTACATCCAGGAGAACTTCCCCAACCTAGTAGGGCAGGCCAACATTCAAATCCAGGAAATACAGAGAACGCCACAAAGATACTCCTCGAGAAGAGCAACTCCAAGACACATAATTGCCAGATTCACCAAAGTTGAAATGAAGGAAAAAATCTTAAGGGCAGCCAGAGAGAAAGGTCGGGTTACCCACAAAGGGAAGCCCATCAGACTAACAGCAGATCTCTCGGCAGAAACTCTACAAGCCAGAAGAGAGTGGGGGCCAATATTCAACATTCTTAAAGAAAAGAATTTTAAACCCAGAATTTCATATCCAGCCAAACTAAGTTTCATAAGTGAAGGAGAAACATATTTTTATTAATTCTGGATGTTAGGTGTATGGGTATCATTAACTTCTGAATTTTCTTTTAATTTTCAAAATTAGAAACAAAGCACACACAAAAATAAAGCACTCAGTGACTGCTATAATAAAGTCCAGGGAAAATATGGGTAGACTGGCTCATGAAAAAGAAATGGGGAAGTTTCTGGAATGAAACTGTGGGGGATACAGTGTTTGTTTTTTCAGGTGAGTGATGCTAAAGAATGTTTCTAAGACACTGGGGAAGATTCACCAGAGAAGCTAAATACAATGATGCAGGGGAGTGTCTAGAGTGTCTAGCCAAAGACAGAGGCTATTGAAAAACAAGATGGAAAAAAATCTACTACAGCAGTCAAGTCACTAATGGGTGAAAAAATGCTTTCTATACTAAAAGTAGGAAGAAGGAAAACACGGGTTGAATTGTATAGGTTGGCTGGTGTAAAGAATGTTAAAGTCTTTCCCAATCTGAGCAGCTGTTTCTCCTAACAAATTAGAAGAAGTCAGCCAGAGTAGTGTCTTCCCCATCACCACTGGAGGCCAGAAACTGACTGAATATGCTGTTGTTGTCACTGAAATCCGGTCGTGGTAGAATAAATGAGTCTGCAGGATGCTGTGTTCGTGTGTAACGTATTACAGTGGTTGTTGGAGAAAGGAGCTTCCCAAAGAGGGACTGCTGACTTTAAGCTGCAGCATACCTCAAAGGTCAGGCGTAAATGCTTTCTACCTTCTTCTGTTGTAATTACTGCCCCTTGAAAATGTCTACATCTGGTAAAAAAAAAAAAAAAAAAAAAAATCTATACAGGAAGGATAAAGATCTGCGCAAGGAAAGCTAACTTTTTTCTCCTCTTTCTCAGAAACTTGTCTCAGGAGGAATGTTGAATGGGACATATAAGCAGCTTGGAAGTTGTGAAGGGAGGCATGTCTTAGCTTTAAGATTTATGATCCTAGACACATACACCTGAGAGATGAACACTGGCTGTCACATAGTATATATTAAGAGGGCTCCCATGACAAAAATAATAAAGCAATTCACATCTGATAGCTTGAATGTTCAGTTTGAAATATGAAGCTAGGTCATCAGCTGAGCGTGATGAAGAATGGCATGCAAAGATAATTAGCTTTAAGACAGTCATCTTGGACCATGATAAAAAGGTTTATTTGAGACACAGGGAATAATTTTGAAGCAATTCTCCTTTCAACTTAGTGATCAGATAGGGAAACAAAACTGGTTGGCTCACTTGCGTGACTTTCTGAGGAGTGTCTGTTCAGGTGCAGACCCTGAGGATGTGGACCATAACTTTCTTCTGATGTGGGCAAAAGAGAGGAAGACAAAGACAATGGAATTGATGATATTTTCAAGAAAGTAATAATAATAATGGCTTAATCCATGACCAAAAAGCTGAAAAGTGAAGAACTGATTGAACACAAGAAAGTAATGAGATCCTTGGATTAAAATCTTTGATGTGGTTTTTAAATATGCAGGGGAGGGAAAAATGAGGGTTCTTCAGACCAAAACTAATGGAGGTTGTGAAAAGAAATTAGTATGTTTAGTGCTGTTGGCTTAGAGATGATCCAGTGTTAGCTGACCATCACAGCTTAGAGTTTCACCTGTTGCCAAGTTGCAAATAACAATGATGATTTCAAGAAATGAAGAACTGAGAGGCTACTGAATGTTTTATCCATGTAGATGAAGTCTCTGACAATGGCAAGTGAAGTAACAAGAAAGAGTATAGTGCAACACATTCAAATAAAGAAGGAGAAGGAAGAAAAGAAGAAGAGGAAGAGTGGGAGAAAGAGGAGAAGGAAGAGGAGGAGAAGAAAAACGTTGAAGAGGAAGAAGAGAGGAAGAGGAAGAAGGAGAGAGAAAGAAGCAGCAGCAGAAGAAGCAGAAGCAGAAGCAGAAGGAGGAGGAGCAGAAGCAGGAGGAGGAAGGGGAGGATAAAGAGGAGAAGGAGGAGAAGAACATATTATTTACAGAAGATAGTAACCAGGAGGGGGAAAGAGGTCTAGCCAGAAGATATGAGCTCAAAGAAAGCAGGAGAACTGTCCAACACCCTCCAAGAGAAGCAAGGGTATACATATCTGAAAGTAGCAATGAAGAATAAATGGACACCTAGACAAATTCCTGATCATAAGATGAGAGAGGATAAAAAGAAGCAGAAACAAATAAACCAACAAACAAAACTTAAATGGCTTAATTTTGAAAGAACAGCAAGAAGTGTAGAGTCCTTGTGGGGCAGCCTTATTTTACTTAAGATGAAGTAGTGAAAGAATTTTTTTTAAAGTTTAGAGCATAAGAAAATTGACAGATAGTCCAGAAATTTTGAAGAGCTAGTGAAATACTTTGAGAGAAAAGAGTGGGAAATTGTATCCGATGAAGGGAAGGGTACAGAGCAATAGGGGAAGAGAGCCAGGGTGATGGTAGCTGACGTAGGAGACATAGACCCCAGATTAGTAGACAAGGTGAGTCTGATGAGATTCTATGTTTTCTTGGATCTTCGGAAGCCTTCAGGAAGCAAACAAGGACTTCTGATGAGTCCTACTGAAAAAAAAAAAAAACAACTTGAGGGAAAGGCAATATGGGCTATAGGGGAAGTGTGCCCTTCCCTACACATGGACCATTTTTCCACCTCATAAAAGTATGATAGCAGAGGCAAAGCTGATAGTGAGAGTCATCAGTTTTAACTAACATCTCTATTTCCTAGACTGCCTTCCAATAAGAAAAAGCCCGGTTCACAGGTGTAATAAAAAGACCAACATTCATGAACCTACAGACCAATAATCTGGCAGTAGGCTTAGGACTTCAGAGAAAAGTCAATTCACCAGAAATAAGCAATTGCCAATGCTCAAAAAACAATTAAAATTTTGAAAAAGTATCACCAGACTGCATGCAGACTCAGCTTCTCTGAAGGATGGCATGTTTGACGCAAAGCCAGGGAATATCTAAAATCTCAGGGGATTATTAACACACCCTCCTCAGGAGGATAAAATTTCCTGATCCTAGAAGGAAACTTCTCTCAGACCGACTTTTCACTGCCCTCCTCACTCTACCATCATCTAGCACAGAGCTATTTAAATTCAGCACATGGATATGCATACTTCAGGTCCAAGTTCTAAAAGAATTCTTCAGATTATGTACCACTCATTGAAGCAGAATTAAGGAGTAATCCTCTCCATCCATTTTAGGACAAATAACTTCAGGTAGAACTTTTTCTATTAAAAAAAAATAGTAGTCCAGGAGAAAACTACTTTGGGACAAATACAGAACATAGAAGTAGAATCCTTCTCCTTTCTCTTTTCCTATCTTTCTCTTGTCTCTCTCTTTCCTCTCTCTCCCTTTCTCCTCCTTCCCTTCTCTTTCCCTTTCCCTTCCCTCCTACTCCCCTTCTCCCAATCTATCTCAACTGTGTTCCCATCACCACATCTTCCACCCCGTCTCTGACACTCCTCTTAAAAAGACCCTAGAAATTACGTTAGGCCCATCCAGATAAGCCTTAATAATCTTCCCTTCTCAAGATGCTTAATCACATTTATAAAGCCCCTTTGTAAGGTAGCATAGTCACAAGTTCCAGGGATTAGGAGGTAGATACCTTTGAAAGGAAACTATTCTGTTTGCCACACACATTATAGTTAAACTTCTGAAAGTAAACTAACAAAATATCTTGAAAGAAGGGGAGAAATGATACTTTACCTGTAAAGAAAAAACAAGTTGAATATCAGCTGATTTCTCATAAGAAACTGTGGAGGCCAGAAATAAATGATACCTTTTTTTGGCAGGGGGCAGAGGCTGGACTTCTCAACCCAGAATTTTACATCCAGCAAAATATTCTTCAGGAATAAAAGGGAAATAAAGATGTTTTCAGATGAAGAAAAAACTAATAAATTTTGTTGCCAAAAACTTTCCATAAAAAGATAGCTAAAAGTCATCTAAACTATTATTTTGTTTTAGAAACAAAAACAATAAAAGGATTCCTAAAATAGTAAGAAGGAAAAAAGAACAATGGAAGGAGAAAACACACACACACACACACACACACACACACACAGATAAAAACAATGAATTTCCTTTGTCCTCTTGAATTTCTAAATTATATTTGATGGTTAAAGCAAAAACATAACACGAGTTGGTTTGGTTCTCAATGTATATGCAGGAAATAGACTTCCATTATAAAATAGGAGCTGTAAAAGCAGGTAAGGCTTCTACACCTCACATGAACTGGTAAAATGCCAACACCAGTAGATAGTAATAAGTTATGTGTATAATGCAATACCTCACATAACCACTAAAACAGTCATACAAATAGATACACTCCAAAACACCACAGTTAATTAAAAATGGAATTCTATTAAACAGCAAGTATCCCACAAGAAAGCCAGAAAAATAAAACAAAATAGAAGAATAAAAAACAGAGAGAATAAAGATTAATGTATATATTTTAAAAGTATACCCTAACAGGCCAGATATGGTGGCTTGTGCCTGTAATCTTAGCACTTTGGGAGGCCGCAGCAGCCAGGTCACTTGAGGCCAGGAGTTTGAGACCAGCCTGGCCAACATGGCAAGACCCCACCTCTATTAAAAATACAAAAATTAGCCAGACATGGTGGCGCATGCCTATAATCCCAGCCACTCAGGAGACTGAGGCACAAGAATCACTTCAACCCAGGAGGTGGAGGTTGCAGTGAGCTCAGCTTGCGCCACTGCACTCCAGCCTGGGTGATGAAATAAGATTCTGTCTTAAAAAGAAAAAAAAAAAAAAAGCAATTCAAATCAATAATTATATCAAAGGTAAATAATCCAATTCACCAATTAAAATAAGATTGGCAGAGTGAATTTTAAAATAAAAGATAATTACATGCTGTCTACAATAAATTCACTTCATATATAATCATACAGCATGTGGAAACTAGGATGATGGAAAAACTATATTATGGAAACATTAATGAATATAAAGCAAGAGTGGCTATATTAATATCAGATAAAGTAAGCTTTAGAGCAAATAAAATTACTAGAGACAGACAGGGACATTTTCAAGTGATAAAAGAGTCAATCTACCAAGAAGGTGTAGCAATCCTGAATGTGCATGGACCAAATAATGAAACTGCAACACAGGAGCAGCAAAATCTGATAAAACTGAGAGGACAAATAGCAGTAAAATCTGCATTACAGTTGGAAACTTCAACAACTTTCTCTCAGTGATTGACACAACTAGGCAGAAAATAAGCAAGAATATAGAAGAATGCAGCAGTATCATCAACCAACAAGATCTGACATTTATAGAACATTCTATGCAAGAAAAGCAGAATACACATTCTTTTCAAGTATTCACAAAATGTAGACCAAGACAAATCACATTGTGTGATATAACAACCTCGATGCATTTAAAAAGAACTGAAATCATATGAACTGTATTCCCTAATGACAATGGAACCCAAGTAGAAATCAGTAACAGGAAAACCTCCAAACATATAAAAACTAAAAAACACATTTCTAAATAATCCAGGGGTCACAGAGCAATTCCCAAGGGAAAATTTTTTAAAAATTGAACTGAATAAAAATAAAAACAGAACACATCAAAATTTCTGGGATATAACTAACGCAATGCTGAGAGAGAAGTTTATGGCCTACATTAGAAAATAAAGGAAATCTCAAGTTAATAATATAAGCTCTAACCTAAAGAATCAAGGAAAAGAGGAGGAAAATAAGCTGGAAAACAAGCAGAAGAAATAAAACAAAATGAGGGCAAAAAAAAAAAGAATTTAGAATTTATTATAATAAACATCTATTTCTTATATTATCAGGAAAGCCTGTATGTCAACAATATTGTTGAACAAATAAAATTCAAAATAGGCATATAATGAGACCAGCATGAACCAAATCAAATTTCCAAAGGAATTTTTGGTAGAAAATTTTCACTTCATGTCCATTCCTGACTTATATTTCTCTTTTTTTGGGGGGGCGGGGTAGGTGCTTGGCAAACAAAGCTCCACTACTTTAAACATTTGCTTTAAACCTTTGAAACTCTATTCCTTGCCAAACCAAGCAAATAATTACCCTCCAATTGGTAGGAAATCCATTATTGCTAATGTGGAACTTTTTCTCCATTCACAATGAGAGTACTTCTTCAACATGTGAAACCTTTTTCTCTATTCACAAGTTCAAATATTTATCAAACAACTCACAATTGAATTAATGAAATATAAGTTATAAGAAGTAAAGTGAGTATTCTCTAATTTCAGATTACTTTGAAAAGGTTTATGCAATTGCAAAAGTACAAATGTAGCATCAACAGTTACACAGAAGAAAGGAGAATAAGAGGAAAATCAGTCTCACTACAGTGAAAGGGAAATATTTTTGAAATTTGTTTCTAGAGTCAATATGTCCCTTAGTAATTTTTGCTGCGAACACCCAATCCAAGGTCAGATCAAGGTCACTAGAAATAAGTTTGGTCCTGTCTTTACTGTCCCTCTTCCTAATGACAGCAACTCATATGCACAGTCTTCAAAGTGAACACCTGTCTCCCTCACCCTCTCTCCCTACTGTGCTCTGCAAGTACACTACACATGTGCAGACCCCCTACCACAGCATGAAGTACCCTGCCCATACGCAAGGCCATATGTAATTTTCAAAGTTGGGATTGACAGTAAAATGTACAGTAGGAATAGGACAGGTCATTGAAAATGAAAATACAAGAGGAAGCCAACTGTCTAAATGTAATCAAGATAAATGTCTTTCCAAACTGAGGATGCAAATCAAATTACACTTTCTTCCCCCCACTCATTGCTGGAACCTCATCTCATTAGCAGGAAGTTGAATAATTCTCCCTAGATATTAATACTTGTCCCCTATTCCTTTAATTATTCAAGTACCACAATGTTATACTTAACCCAGAGGGCTAAAGTATTCTTTCAATGTCAAGCATGGAATAAACTAGACTCCAGCCAGTCTGCAATGTGATAGATCCTAATGGTCACACAGTATCTTTATGGAAATTTACCCTACACAATCTCGCCACTGTAATAATGATATGTCTGCTTGTTGAATTCCACTTTCAATTATAGTATTTCTGTCGTTAAAGAAAAAAAATAAAAAATAAATAAGGAGTCGGTCACCTCCTAAGCAGCCCTTGGTAAAAGATCTGCCTACACTAAAAAGAGAATATTTTGCTTTCCCTGCCTTCTGAAAAGATAGTTCTTAATCAAAATGTTACTCTTCACTTACTGTTTTGTGCTATATTCTAATCCCCACTCATTTTTATCCATCTGTCATATCTCTGTACAATAGAAAGAAAACTAATAGTAATCAATGCATCTCTTTAGGGCTGGGCATTTAACTTAGAAGAACTCATTTAGCCTGCCCCAACATTAATACCATGAGGTGACTTTATGGGTAACAGTGACTCATTCAGGTTTTTTGTTTTTGTTCTAAGACAGGGTCTCACTCTGTTGCCCAGCCTGGAGTGGAGTAGCATAACTCTAGCTCAGTGAGGCCTCAAACTCCTGGGCTCAAGTGATCTGCCCACCTCAGCCTCCAATGTAGCTGGGACTATAGGCATGTGCTACCATAACAAGCTAAGGTTTTTTTTCTTGTTTTTAAATTTTTTGTAGAGACAGAGTATCACTATGTTGCTCAGGCTGATCTCAAACTCCTGGGCTCAAGCAGTCCTCCCACCTCAGCCTCTCGAAGTGCTGGAAGTACAGATGTGAGCCACCAAACTCAGTCTACTCATTCAGTTTGACTGACCTTCTCCAAAACTCCAGCCCTGCAGGTTGTAGGCAGGATGTGAACTGAGTTCTACTTGACTCTAAGGCCCATGTCCTGCCTCTTACTCCAAATTATGTAATTATCCCCAGCTGATAAGCGAAGACACTAAAGCTCAAAGACATTCAATAACAGGCCCAGACCAAGGTCTCACAGCTGAGAAGACTCCGAGCTGAGTCAAACCCAGATCCTCTGCCTCCAAGTACCGGCAATGTCTTTTGCAGCAGCTCTCCCCTTTCTAAGTGTAAGAATGAATCACATCGCATTAGTGGCTGTGTCTGGCTCTACGATGTTTCCTTTTCTTCTGTCAGTATCAGAATGGAGAGAGGCGATGCAAGTGAAGGCCATCAGTCACTTGGGAAAACTCGGAATAGAGCCCATTAGCCATAAGAACAAGATGTTTTGGGACACCTTTCGGAGATTCTCTTCCAGGAATCTTTTCAGTACAATTATAACCTTGTCCCTGTTATCAAAGGACTGTCAGCAGCACTTCAGGAACTCACCTGCTGCTAAAATGTCCCACAGGCCAATAGAAAATCTTTCTCAATCAGGAACAGAAAGTCAGAGGCTCTTCCTGATTGTCAGGGACCCACCTCCCTGTCCCGCTGACCTTTGTGAGGCAGAGATAAAGAATATAAGAAGCTCACTCCTGAGGTCTTTTCCTTCACTGCCACTGAGGATATTTAATATTTTTACTTTCAGGTACACAAACAAAGATGGAAAACAAAACCTCCCTTATTTTATGAGTAATTCCTTTAGAGAAGACTTAGAGAAACTTGAAAACCTTCAACCAAAAAACAAGTAATAGAATCTGCCATTATGAGACATTATGCTGTTTTATACGAATTATTGCATTTCAGCCTTAGAGAAAATGACAGATGAGATCCTGAGCTTAAGCACGTGTACATGGTTTAAAGGGCTTACCTTAACACGGACAGCTACTCGGGGGCAGGGATGTTCTTTCTACAGCACAAATCTCCATCCCATAGAAACCTTTTTTTGCCTGAAACACAGGCAAGAATGGTGATAAGTGCTTGGACAGAGAGGTACAAGTCTTCCCATTCACTGCCAAGGAAGCACAATCCTCAGCACCCACCCAACTTAGCTGTCCCCCTCCCACTTTCCAAAACCATGGCGGACATGGGGCCTGTGAATTGTGAGGCAGAAGAACAGGGCCATAGTACTGGTGCCCTAGTCAGCCCACAGAAAGCTGGTGATTCGAGACAAGTGACTCACCCTCTCTGAGCCTCAAATCACACACACCTAAAGGAGAACTTTGGTCATCTGCAAAAGTACTCTAGCTCTAATGCTCCTTGAATTAATAATCCCCAAATATGAATGTTTATAATCCTATAGATTGACATAAAACATTAAATTATCTGATTCAATAATTAATAAATGGAGGTACAATTGCATGATGTTTTAATTTCTCATAACTTTCGACTAAATTCACAGAGGATTAGAGAAATATCAAACTCAATTTACAGATTTTTAAACCACAAATTGTTCCTGCTTTTGAAAGGGCAGAAGTAAACAATAACTAACATTAACATAATATTTTAACATTTATAAAATCCACATATGTCACTAAGTCTTCATAAGTCTTGGAAGCAGACATTGATGTTCCCAGATCACTAAGACCCAGTGAGGATAAACGAGTTTTCCCAGACAGACAGGGTTAGTAATTGGCAGAGCCAGGACATAAATCCTTGTCTCAACTCCAAGTCTCGTGTTTTTGCCACTAGCACACCTTTCCCTGAGATTAACAGTCAACAAAATCTATTTTTTACCTTACAATGAATTAAAATTCAGTAGTTATCCTCAAAGGTATCACTAGACTTATTTAATGCAACCATTTGGAATGTGACAAAATTTCTGAATAAAACATGGGTTACTTATTTATTAAAGTTGCAGTTTTTCATTTTCTAAGAGCAAAGGTGAGCAAAGACGAAATATTTCCACATTTTGCCACTGAAAGGAAATCATTTTTAAAACCAGAGATTCAGTAAGATCCCATTCGCAGGTTTGACTCAGTTCTGAGCTGTCAAAACACGTGTTGCTACCTAGAGCTAAAACTGTTTCTAATGTACCTTTCAAATATTGCGACCAAACCGACAGAGTTTTCAAGTTCCTTTGTTGTTTAAATGAAGCAGAGGTATTATTTCCTGACAAATAAAAATGCATTAAAACGCCATAAATATACCTGTTCCCCGACTGAGGGAAAGAGAGTTAGCCCGAGGGGAGGTTTGAAAAACCGGCAGTTTCCTACAACACAGGGAAGTCTAAGCTAAGGTTTTAGAAGCTGTTCAGCTGCTCTCTGCGGGGAGCTGAGAGGTGACAGAGGCCTTGTGTGGCCAGGATGTACACACAGAACGCAGACACTCCCTCAGGCCCTGAGTGCCCTAAAAATCTGGAGGGACACCAGAGAAGATGGAGTAAACTGAAACCTGGAGTTCTGGGAGGGGTAAAGACAGAAACAGATGAAGTCAGGCCTTCTCCATCCTATGCTGGAGGTTCAGATCCTCATCCTGTGAGTCTGAGGCCTGCTGATGTTGAAGCCAGAGGGCGCACACACTACAAAGTTACCAAAGCAAAGGGAGTAGACTGGTCAACTGGGTCTCCTGCTGAAGCTAGGGAAAGAGAAGCAGGAAATATTGGACTGCCAGGTTGGGCCTTTAGTGGTCACTGACTGCAAAGCTCCATTATCCCCGCTGCAACCATAGCCACAACTATATCTGAGCATCAGGACAACCAGCTTCTAACCCCAAGTACTGACAGTAAGCTCTATGAGGTTCAGCGTCTCCTTTCGAGGGCCTCAGATGCCTTAGCTTTATAAGGGAGAGGTGAACACACCTGCCACATCTTCCTTTTTGAATGCTTGTGCAGCTACCCTAGAAACAAACTCTTAAAAATGTTTGGAAACATGCAGGTAGCGCAATACCATAAATTTTGAAGCTTAAACATAAAAATACAACCTGTAGTGCAAGTATGAAGGCAAAGTTTTTAATATGGGGAAAATCATCTAAATAAAGACACTGAAAGAAACAGAAACCTTGAAATCAGTGATTATTCAGCTTCCACTTTGGGACAGGGTTTTGAAACGTCGGGCTACAGACCTCATTGTTATCAATTCAGAGCATAAGGAGCTTTCATCAATGTGCCCCTTTAAGTTCAGCAGGCTCAAAAGCCCCCGTGAAATGTTCTTTAAAAATTTAACAGACTGTGAGTAGGTCCCTGGGGAGGATTAACCAGTTCTCCCTTAAAAAAAAAAAAAAAATCAGACATGCGCATTTATAATAGTCTTAAATCTAGCCCTCATCTCACAGAGCCATTTTAAAATTTCCCTGGGACAATGGCCAGGAAAACTTTCTTTCTTTTCTTTTCTTTTTTTTTTTTTTTTAAACCCTTGTCTTTTTTTAAAATTTTCTTAATTGTATTCTCACCGTTTATGCCGTTATATGTATTACATATATGTGACATATATGATATCTGATACAGGTAATATACATGTTATATTATATATATGAGAGAAACTGAAAGACTGGTTTGCTGTATGGAGATAGGAATACATTTATGGAGGAAGAGGCCCACAACCACAAAAGTGTCTAGGGCTCATAAAAGTTGTAATGTAGCCCTATCCCCTTTCTCTAGCCTTTCCCCTGGTTATTTCCTGCCCACTCTTTAAGGCTTCGTTGAGGGGGCAACTTCTACAATAAAGCTTCTGTGAAACAGGAGACAAAAAGCAAGAGAAACTTAAAAGCTAGAAATCAGAATTATTGCAGGAACACCAGGCTCGCATTGGAATAACTTGGTCCATGCCATGGGGAGAGAACGGAAGCTTCTGTCCTTGCAAGGCCTTCAGGAGAGAGAAATGCAAAATGAACAAAGCTGCATATGTAGGCAGGAGTCAAAGACAAATTACTTTACAAACATAATGAGGAATGAAGGAAATCCATAGAATCTCATTTACTCCTCCTGGCTATGGAGAACACTTCTTTGCCAATCAATTCTCATTATTGATTAGCTAATAAGAAGCTGCATTCACAGCTGCAGGCAACAGCGAGTTCACGCTCACTGGGAAACAGCTTTCTCTAGGGAATAAAGGAGTCGGTGAGGAGACTGGGTTGTGAGAGCTTCCTTCCATCGCGAGAGCCACTGAGGAAGGAAACACTCCCTGTTGTGCTATGAAACTACTTTTGACTTGTTAAGAACTTACACTTGTCCGTTTGCAACTCATTCATACTAAGGAAATATTTCTGGAAGTGAAAAACCAACATAATTATATGTTCAGAACAGATTGGTTAGTTTTGTATTCAAATTTCATCCTTTCGTTTTTCTCTTTTACTGGAAATAAAAAAACGAAGAAATATTCATATATATGTATATATGTGCATAAAATTAAAATCTGATACCTATCTACCAGAGTATTCCTGGAATTCTTTAATAATTAAATAAGATTCTCTTATAATTATCACTTTTTTTTTTAACTTCAGAAGCTTAGAAACAGCTCCTACTAACTCTCTAAGCACTCTCCTATGTATTGTGCTGTTAATTTAATGAAGAAATTAAATCTTTCTTAGTATATTTAGGAATAAAGTTCCCAAGTTTTGGATAATCTCATGAGTTCCAGCTAAGTAGAATGTAGGTATAAATGGTTTCACAATATTTATGACAATATTTGAGCTAAGCGTTCAAAGGGTTCAAATGGCAATGTGTTGCCACTCATAATCTTGGTAAATGGCTAGTGTCTGCTGAACAAAAGGAAAACTAATAGTGAGAAAATCTAAATAATGTAACCACAATTAAATAGTTAGAAATATTTTTAACAGCAAAGTTTCAATGATGAGATAATTGGGCACTTTTTCACTCCAGCTGATAAAAATCAAAGAAAATGTTATAATGTCACTACAATTTTCTATGGTTATAAACTTAGGTATTTATCTAACGTCTCCTAGTCTCTTTTCTCATGTTGAAAAGAAGGCTAATAACTACTCATTTACACAGTCATCACTATTTCAGCAAATATTCATTGAGTTTCTGCTACCTTCAGGACTCGTTTTATATACTAAATGTGGATGAGCACCTGGAATATATTGGATATTATTATTTTTGTGGGATAAAGGAAGTAAGCATAGTCTTTTGTAGGCTACATTCACTCTTGAAGTTTTTCCTCCTACCTAAAGTCAAGAAGCTTTATAAAGTTCTTCCCAACAAAACAGCACTGGAAGGTGGGCCCTTTGCAGCAACCACCGCACATCCACATAGGAAGAGAGAGAGAGACCTCCAGCCATTTCCTGTATTTGTATCAATGTGAAGAAGGGTGATAAAATCAACCCACCTGAGCAATAAACATGAGAGGCAAACTCATTAAAGGAAAACTCTAAAGCTTGAAACTTTGCAGTTGAAGAGACAAAATATTTTACAGTGTATATTAATATCATGAGCAGTACAAAGGAGGCTTATTAGGACACAGAAATAGCCAACCACAAGGTCCAAATGACAACAGAAGAAAATCAAAACCAGAACAGAAAAAGACTCACCAATTAAACCCAACTAAAGGTTTCGCTAAAATCCTAATTTGGAGGATTTAACGGTATAAATTAGAGGTACTCTTTTGCATTGAAGGGATATCAAGTGTTTGTGGTGTGTAATATACTGAGTAGAATTTATTTCAAAGCCTGATTTCCGTCTACACTATGTGTTAGTTGACCTTAGAGCATTTAGTTAAAAGAATCACGGAAAGACTAAAAAAGAGAGACAATAGGGTCATCAACTCTCTATTGCCTAAAATGAGTTCACCAGTAAGAAATGTCTCTTACAAAATCAGAGAACAAGGCCAACCCCTGCTCTGTTTGGAACATCCCTAAAAATAAATGTCATGAGCTTAAACACTGCATATTGAAAAAGAAAATTTGCAAGCATGCACCTCTCTGTTGGTGCTTTTTACATGTGACTCATAGAGGAATGCATTATCTTCAAACTGTTCTGCTTTTTAAATTTTTAATATATCTGCAACTCTTTTATATTTCAGAGGTGATTCGTCCACCCAAAACCCAACTGTGATTACTGCAGCCTACAAATGTATTCTGTAATTGTTTTGCTTCTTATAATTTCTTTTTATAAAACCAGGTTCTAAAATCCTCTTACTTCCCATCATCAAATTGGTTATTTGTTTTAGAAAACATTTTGATATTTATAGCTTGATTTCTGCTGAAATTATACTACACCAAGTTAGAGTTTAATTCATTTCTTTAAAGGTTGCTACTAGTTTAAACTTCATTATGTTTCAGAGGTAATTTGTCCACCAGATTTGTTTTAGACCCATTGTTTTTAAATCATAGGTGCATTTTTAAAAATCAAGGTTTTATGTCATTTCAAAAAATTGGGTCATGTTACATTTACTTTTGTACACAGTTCAGTTTGATCCTCATTGCTGTTTATAAAAGGACTATTCACTAGAGCTCTCAAATCAATGCAACTCTCTTCAGGGGAGAGGTATTTATGCTCTATCTTTTGCATCCAGTTACAAAGTAAAGCTACAGATTGCTACAGTAATCATAACACTACAGAACAATTACATTGATCATGCAGTAGATATGATTGGGCAGGTTTATTTTGTTGTTTTTGTTTTGTTTTTGAGACAGTCTCACTCTGTCACCCAGGCTGGACTGCAGTGGCACCATCACAGCTCACTGCAGCCTCCACCACCAGGACCAGGTGATCCTCCCACTTCAGCTTCCCAGTTAGCTAGCACTACAGGTACACTGTACCATCCCTGGCTAATTTTTTGCATTTTCTGTAGAGAAGAGGTTTTTCCATGTTTCCTAGGCTGGTCTCAAACTCCTGAGCTCAAGGAATCTGCCCACCTCAGCCTCCCAAAGTGCTGGGATTACAGGTGTGAGCCACCACACCTGGCCTAATTGGGCAGTTTTCATTTCAAACTGAAAGTTACAATTTTCACTAAGCACTAATGAATACTAAAAAAGTAATCATTCCCCAAACCAAAACTAAACTGTTGTAACTAAAATAGCATATTTTTAGTTATTAATTCCCCTGACTCTGCCAAACAAGGAAGGATCATGCTTGAGAAAAAAGAAAGAAGAAGAAAAAAAGCCCTGTGATTTGATGAGCTGAGTACTACCCGACCCAAACGCAGTTTTGCCTCTCTCTGCTGTGTGTCCTGGTGTAAGGAAAGAATCCCTCTGGGCCTCATGCATATCCTCATACGTATCCTCATAAGCCTGGCCCAGATGATGTTTCAGGTTCCTTTCTAACGACTTTTTACAACTATTAGTTTACTCTTAAATAAAGAGCAGAATTGGGTTCATGTCAGACCCCTGCTTTAGATCTGCTGAGGAGGAAGTTTCTTAGTCACATAAGCATCCATAGCTAGGTGTATTATTGCCACATTTGGTATTGTGACTTAATAATGTAATGAAAATTTAGAATAGATTAGGTTTAGTAACTAAAATGCATCCGCCTGTTATGTCGAGACTGTCTCTGAAACTGCTAGGAATCCCAGGAATTGTTTGATAGTATACCTTTACTTGAATGTGGAATTATTCCTGATTGGCTTACAAAATAGCTCCCCACTGTTCCGAGACCAGGGAGCTCTATTAATGTAGTTCTGGGAATATGGAAGGACCTACCTGCCAAGGTCTTCACTCTGACCACAGTACCTTCACTCTGACCTCCATCAGCAAGTTGCTAAAAGCTGCAAGGAAAACTGTGTTCTCCTACTTTCCAAGGCACCTTTGATCATTTATAATCTCCCCTAGGACAGTTTATTCCATGCAGCTGATCTTTGTTCCAAGTGTTTTTCATTTGAAAATTGCGAACAGGTGGCTAAACTAACATTGCAAGTCTTTAGGGTCACTTGCCCACACCCTAAAGATCTCCGCCATTACTCCTGGTTATTGCTGCTCAATGATGCTTCCCTTATCTTCAACCTGCTCTTCTGAGTGATTTTTCTGAAATCCTACCTCTTGACTAGACTCACTTACCCATTGGCAAGTCTGGGCTCCCCAAATCCTCCCTTTACAGCCTGTGCAATTTGTAAGCAGTCACCCTCCCTTTATCCTCTTTGCCCAAAGCTTCATGTAACAGATTAAATTCCTGTAATCGCTTTTCCTGTGTCATTCCTCTAATCCTTTTACCATTCTACTTTGCCTTTGTGGTGTTTATTTCTACCATTTTCAAGTTACTTTACTTTGTATGGCAAATAGCAAGAGATACAATGTTCAAATAAGGCAGAGACCTGAATAGGAATTTCCGAGACTCTGTGATAAGGTCAGAGTTCCCAGAAGGATGCTATGTGGCCTTGGACTAGTCAGATAGGAGATACCTTCCAGGATTCACTTAAAACCTCCCTGTGTCTTTGAAGAAGCACAGAACAGATTTCTCATTCATGGAAGAGTTTCACGAAGCAAGTGGTAGATGCAAATGCTTGGAAGCAAATCTTGGGCACTTATTCCAGTCATAATTATTTATCTTTAATAGTTAATGTTTTTAATAAATGACCTTACAGATTTCTCCATATCAGAGTTGACTTATTTATTGATCCTGATTATTAATGTGTATTTTGGTATCAGCATGTCACTTCCTTGAGGGATCAAAGCCAAAGAACCCCAATAAATGTAGGCTGATTCTCACAACCTTGCTGAAGTCCATCAAACTAAGGCAGGGAAGTAAAAATGTGGAAAACCATCCTGGAAAAATTAGTCTGCTTCATTTGTCTAAAAACAGGAGGAAAAAGGTGCTAAAGAAAAATGAGAGAGAAAGAAAACCATATTGTCATATTGGCCATTCAAGGTTGTTTACCAGAGCCTTCATACCTGCCTCTAACCACTGCCTCCCTCAAGCCCTCCATTTTCCAGGGATAGGGCAAATGAGATCATATATTTGAAGTGTTTGGTCTCCTTGTAGGGAAGGGGTCATATAAATCCTTAGTGTTGTCACTTTCTATTCTCCCCATGCCTTTGACCTTAGCTCACTGAAAGTGATTTATAACTGGTTGTAAGGGCTCCTGAGAACAACTCCATCCACCTCACGGGGAAAGAGGCCCTAGACAGGGAGCACCTGGCAAGTCACACTCCCTTGACCACGGGACTCCCACTCCACTGCTTGAATAAACATAATTATCAAGACAATAGCAGCTGTGACTTGTCTTCTGGTGGCAAGAGGTAAGTTATTGTCTGCCAAGGTGGGAGCTAAATCAGAATGCAGGCTT
>NW_012100543.1:6942687-6944169 GCF_000951045.1 Mandrillus leucophaeus | reverse complement strand
GTGTGTGTGTGTGTATATCAGAGTTTGGTGGCACGCACCTGTAGTCCCAACTACTTGGGAGGCTGAGGCAAGAGAATCTCTTGAGGGTGGGAGGTGGAGGTTGCAGTAAGCCACGATCACACCATGCACTCCAGCCTGGGTTACACAGTAAGATTCTAGCTCCAAAACAATAAATAAATAAATAAAAAGGATCAGCCTAAAGCAAAGATCCTAACATTGGTACCAGCGTATAATGCAGGGACAGCTACGAAGAGGACATGAAAACCAGAGAGCATTCTGCTGTCATAGACACAGGAGTATGGGGATGGGAGCTCTAGCCCGAGAATGAGGAAGGAGGTGTTTAGTGTTATCACTAACCAGACACCTTCCTAAGGTGTTTCCATGGCTCCAGCTATCTGTTCAGCATGAGGCACTTCAGCACTCACAACCTCATCTCCAAATATTTTTTCAGTCTCACCTTTTATTCCCCCTCCCACTGCAGTCATCCTATAGTCTAAATTAAAATATAAAGCAGAGACTTCAAGCCTTTGCTGCTCCATGTCATAACCATTCCCAGGAATACTATTTGACCCTTATGCAATTGGCAAATCCCATTTGTTCTTCACAATTTAAAGGACAGCTCCCTCTTTTGAGATCTTATTTCTCTTTACAGACACCTGCCTCTGTACATCAACAAATGGTTTTTCATCTAACTATTACGTTCTTACATGACAATATTTTAACTATTTCTTTATGTTTTTGTTTTTTCCACTAGACTGAGTTTTTCCTCCAGGAAAACCCTGGGTTTCAATAATCATTTTATTTCTAGCATCCCGCACTATGACTGAAATATGTTTTTATAACACATATGTTACTAAATTCAAATTTAAACTGTATAGGTGGAGGGGGTTATAAAGTGGACGTGAGAATGAGAGGAAAAATAAGCAAAAGCAATTTAGGAATTAGAGATTTTTTACTCATTATCCTAAAATGTGAGTTTATGTTTCATAATAAGAAGGAGAAGGTGATATGGTTGATGGGATAGGATGGAACGAAATGGGATGGAATGGGATGAGTACATCCTTTTCATTATACCTCATCAAAAATAATGCTATACTGTATTTATGTGTATCACTTACTATATATCACTCATTGTTTTAAGGGTTCAATAAACATTAAGTACTTTAAATCTCGTAACAGCGCAATAAAGTAGGTACAATGGTTTGGACTCTTTTACATTCTTTTGACAACTTTTAGGTTCTCAATTACTAAAAATCCACCAGAGCTTAATTTGTGGGGATTATATCTATAAATATTTTATATATTAGAAATTAAAAACTGTAGAATATAAAAGAATTCATATGTATTAATTTTAAATAATACACATCTTAACATAAATGACATATTTTATTTTTGAAAAATTATTTTTCAAAATAAAAAAATTACTGAGAGAAGTAGCATTGCTTTACATTTTTCAAATCTTTAATGTCTAGTTACTAGAAT
>NW_012100543.1:6939588-6942022 GCF_000951045.1 Mandrillus leucophaeus | reverse complement strand
CAGAAATGCTTTATAAGGACTTCTCATTTGTTAGACAGAATTTTTGTAAAGTGTGCTTAGAGGTTGAGATCTAATAATATTAATAATATTTACTCTTTTATCAAAAACATTCTTACATTAAACTTTTTTTTGCTGCAAGTGTGTGATGGTGAAGAATGAAACAACTACTAGTACAGTCTAGTGCCGCCACCCTTTTGCAAAATCAGTGCAAATGTAAACACAGTGAAAAAGGCAAAAAGTGTCTGTGTTGACTCCTAGATCCATTGAAAGAATTTCAGGGACCCCCAATAGTCTACATGTGATTGAACTTCTAACTTAACATATTTTGGGGATAAGGAATTAAAGTTCATGAGTTTTCATTCACTATCACACAGCTTGCAAATGGTGGACACAGAATTCAAACTCAGGCATCCAAACTCTATAGGATCTGTGGTACGTCCTATTGTTTCACCATATCATGCTTTCTTTATTCTTTGAATGATTCGGAGGATTTTCAGAAGCAATAATCAAATATGTGATGTTCTTATCTGCTATCTTTAGAACCTAACCCCCAGTGAGATGAAACTCTATCATAAATATGTATTCAACAAATGACAGAGAGAACAGTTCTGTAGGCAGATGCCCAGACATGCTAACGTCTTCAGGAGAAAGCCATAAAACAGAAAGGAGCATGGAGATTGTTGGGAGCTTAGAAGAGGCATGAATGGTTTAACTCTGCTGATGACATAATCAGGAACTTTCCCAGTTAGAGGCTTGATCTCCAACCTGGGAATCTTAGGTCAACAGACTCTATCCAGGCTGAACTATTCTGACCCCAGGGTACGTTACTACAAAGAGGATCACAGTGGACAACTTGCTGTATCAGGTATATCAGGGACCAGTCATCAGAGGAGAGTTTCTTGTCTTCCATGACCAATTGTACCTGCCTGTTGTATTCACCTTCCTCATTCTTATTGGTCTTCCTCTCTCGACTTCCCAAAGTCTGTGCTCCTCTGGCCTCTCACTCCTACCATCATGCGCTCCTTCTCTACACTGCATCATTCTTAGCATCTTATCAACTTGATCTAGTTTCACCCATCTTACACAACAACAAAACGCAAAAGCTTCCCTGAAGCCACATCGTCATCCAGGTCCTGCCCATTTCTCAGCCTGTTTCAGAGTCTGGCATCTTGAAAGAGTTATGTACACACTTGACATCCACCTCCCCACCTCCTCACCTTTCTGTCACTGCACAAACACTCTCCTCCCCAGCAGACTGCATGGAAATGACTCTTTCCAGGGTCTCAATCAGTTAGTGTTGCCAAACCTGCACTAATTTTACTCAACGTCGCCGGTGCATTGAAACTTTTTGAAACACTCTCTTCTCCAGGCTTCTGTGATCCCAATCTCTATTGTCCCCTCTTACTCCAATTATCAAATGCATCTCCCTGGCATGTGCCAGTGTTTCTCAGCACTCAAGCTTTGCCTACATTATTAGGGGATCTCATCTATTTACACAACTTTCAGTACTGTCTGTGCTAATCATTTCAAAAGCTTCATTTATCCCTGACCCCTTCTCAGAATTCAATCTTGTTTACCCAACTATTTCCTGGATGGTTCCATGTCTTTGTCTCATCGGCATCTCAAACTTAACATATCTGATAATTACTTCTTAATTTCACCTCTGAAAACTTTTGAAAACTTTCTTCGCCATATGTCCCCACAATCTCAATAAATTGTGCCACCATTCACCCAGCTGTTCAAGTGAAAAATATGGGAGTCATTAAGTTACTTAACCCTCTGCATCACTCCCAAAACTAAATGTATTATCAAGGACTTGTGGTTGTATTTCTAAGGAAATGGGAACATGCGTATCCATGTGCGCATGGCCAGGGGGCAGGGGTGATTTGAATTCCACCTACACTTCTTCATCTCCGCTACGCCACTACCCTTGGTCAGGTCATTCTTTCTACCCACTGTCACCTGTTCTATTACATTACATCTCTAACTGGTCTTGCTGCTCTCAGTTTTGCATTTTTTTTTATCTCTTTCCATATAGCCACCGGTGATTCCATAAGCATATACATTGGATTAATATCACTGCGCTACTTAAAAGTCCTCCATTACTTTCCATTTTAGCATTATATTGAGTCATGTTACCCATTATCACAGAGGCAACAATTATTTAACTTCTTTCCAATTTCAAGAACACACCGAGACATTTTGTTTTGGGGCCTTGGTCACACTTGTCCCATTTGCCTGGAAGCCTCTTCATTTAACTCAAAGCTTGGCTTCTTTCTACCCCTCAGGCCTCAGCTCAAATGTAGCCTACCCAGTGAAGCCTAATACTTTATTCTTCATCATGGAAACACATTCATATCTATTTTGTATCTTGTAATAATTTACTTATTTGTTAGTTATTCTGTTTATTTTTGTTTCCTCCAGTATCCTTAGC
>NW_012100543.1:6922747-6939538 GCF_000951045.1 Mandrillus leucophaeus | reverse complement strand
GGGAGTCATTAAGTTACTTAACCCTCTGCATCACTCCCAAAACTAAATGTATTATCAAGGACTTGTGGTTGTATTTCTAAGGAAATGGGAACATGCGTATCCATGTGCGCATGGCCAGGGGGCAGGGGTGATTTGAATTCCACCTACACTTCTTCATCTCCGCTACGCCACTACCCTTGGTCAGGTCATTCTTTCTACCCACTGTCACCTGTTCTATTACATTACATCTCTAACTGGTCTTGCTGCTCTCAGTTTTGCATTTTTTTTTATCTCTTTCCATATAGCCACCGGTGATTCCATAAGCATATACATTGGATTAATATCACTGCGCTACTTAAAAGTCCTCCATTACTTTCCATTTTAGCATTATATTGAGTCATGTTACCCATTATCACAGAGGCAACAATTATTTAACTTCTTCCCAATTTCAAGAACACACCGAGACATTTTGTTTTGGGGCCTTGGTCACACTTGTCCCATCTGCCTGGAAGCCTCTTCATTTAACTCAAAGCTTCTTTCTACACCTCAGGCCTCAGCTCAAATGTAGCCTACCCAGTGAAGCCTAATACTTTATTCTTCATCATGGAAACACATTCATATCTATTTTGTATCTTGTAATAATTTATTTGTTAGTTATTTTGTTTATTTTTGTTTCTTCCAGTATCCTTAACTCTATTAAGTCAGGAACTAATACTCTGTTTGGTATGCTTCTTTATAACTGAGGCCTTTCACAGGGCTTGGCTCAATAAGCATGCATTAAGCCAGTCAATAATATTCTATCCTATCTCAAGATGTCTATATTATTGTGTGAAATTTAGAGAAAACTTTCCTCTTAAAAAATTGTATACTATACATGATGGTCTAAAATAGAATCAGGGAGCCTGGTGCGGTGGCTCACGCCAGTAATCCCAGCACTGTGAGAGGCTCAGGTTGGCAGATCACCTGAGATCAGGAGCTCGAGACCAGCCAGGCCAACATGGTAAACCCTTTCTCTACTAAAATCTACTAAAAATACAAAAAAATAGCTGAGTGTAGTAGTGCACGCCTGTAGTCCCAGACACTCGGGAGGTTGAGGCACAAGAATTACTTGAGCCCAGATGTTGGGGGTTGCAGTGAGCTAAGATTGTACCACTGCACTCCAGCCTGGGTGACAGAACCAAACTCCATCTAAATTAATTAATTAATTAATTAGTTAATTAAAATAAAATTGCACAAGTATACATATGTAACAAACCTGCACGTTATGCACATGTACCCTACAACTTAAAGTATAATAATAATAAATAAATTAAAAAAAATAAATAAATAAAATAAAATAGAATCAGGATTCTAAACCCAACCATTGTTAAAATTACGGTTGGGTTTCAAAGAGCTACATGTTGACTTTTGGATTTCAAATATTCATTGTTACTCTGATAGGTGAATTTAAATTTGTTTTAGTATATGTCACACTCCTAGGTACTTTTCTAAATACTTTGTATATTTTAATTTATCTTTTCACCCAATAGCCTCATGGAATAGTGAAGGAAACAAAAATATTCTCCCCAAAATATTAAGGATTGCTAATGATACTGAAAACTCAGGGAAACACGCTGCCTCCACTTCTACTTGCCTGATCACAGGACATAAATCCTTCCTTACTGAAAACAGCACTTGTATATTGTCCCAGAGAAGGCACCAGCAGGCACCAATAGGATCTGGAAACAGATTGTACCATCTTTCCACATTCTCCCACCTTTTAAAAGACTGGAACTGCTCTCTCTCTCTTGTTTCCTTGCCACTAAGTAGGATTTCTGGCTCTTTGTGAAAATACTATTTAAGCAAACCCTCTAAGCTACCACCTTGAGAGAGAAATACTTTTGAGTAGAGGCCTTTCCCACACAATTGGTACATTATACATTAATGTATTTCTGCTTGTATTTCTTTCGTTAATCTGACTTTTGGTTTCAAGAGAGTATCTCAACTGAGAACCTAAAAAGGAAAAAAAAAATTATATTTTCTCTTCTACAATAGGTATGTATTTTATCTTTATCATACAGATGAGAAAATTTAGGCACACAGGGTTTTTATTTTTTTTTTTAAGGAAGTTGATTAAAATGACATAACTAGGAATCTCAAGAGGACCCACACATCCTCGGGAAAAAAGCATACTGCTCCCGCAGGACCCGGGAGACACTCCAAATACTGTGTTGGTATCCACAATGGAGAGACCCATAGATGGTTCACATCACAGGACTCTGTGCAGACAATCCTCAGTACCAGCTTGGAGCCAGCAGATTTGCTGGGTGGCTAGACCAAGAAGAAAGATAACAATCACTGCAGATTGGCTCACAGGAAGTCACATCCTCAGGAAAAGGGGGAGAGTACTACATCAAGGGAACACCCCATAGATCGAAAGAATCTGAACAACAACCTTCAGCCCTAGACCTTCCCTCTGACAGAGCCTACCCAAATGAGAAGGAACCAGAAAATCAACTCTGGTAATAGGACAAAACAAGGCTCTTTAGCACCCCCAAACAAATCACACTAGTTCACAGCAATGGATCCAAACCAAGACGAAATCCCTGATTTATTTGAAAAAGAATTCAGGAGGTTAGTTATTAAGCTAATCAGGGAGGCATCAGAGAAAGGTAAAGCCCAGTGCAAGGAAATCCTAAAAGTCTATTTAAGAAGCAATGAGAGAAATATTCAAGGAAATATATAGCATAAAGGAAAAATAATCAAAACTTCAGGAAATATTGGACACACTTACAGAAGTGCAAAATGCTCTGGAAAGTCTCAGCAATAGAGCTGAACAAGTAGAAGAAAGAAATTCAAAGCTCAAAGACAAGGTCTTCAAATTAACTCAATCCAACAGAGACAAAGGAAAAAGAATAAGAAAATATGAACAAACTCTCTAAGAAGTCTGGGATTATGTTAAATGACCAAATCTAAGAATAATTGGTGTTCTTGAGAAGGAAGAGAAATCTAAAAGTTTGAAAAACATATTTTGGGGAATAATCGAGGAAAACTTCCCTGGCTTTGCTAGAGACATAGACATCCAAATACAAGAAGCACAAAGAACACCTGGGAAATTCATCACAAAAAGATCATCACCTAGGCACATTATCATCAGGTTATCCAAAGTTAAGATGAAGGAAAGAATCTTAAGAGCTGTGAGGCAAAAGCACCAGGTAACCTATAAAAGAAAACCTATCAGATTAACAGTGGACTTCTCAGCAGAAACCCTACAAGCTAGAAGGAATTGGGGCCCTATCTTTAGCCTCCTTTAACAAGACAATTATCAGCCAAGAATTTTGTGTCCAGTGAAACTAAGCATCCTATATGAAGGAAAGATACAGTTGTTTTCAGACAAACAAATGAGAGAGTTTGCCGCTACCAAGCCACCACTACAAGAAATGCTAAAAGGACCTCTAAATCTTGAAACAAATCCTGGAAGCACATCAAAATAGAACCTCTTTAAAGCATAAATCACACAGGACCTATAAAACAAAAATACAAGTTATAAAGCACAAAAAAAATCAAGGTACACAGGCAACAAATAGTACAATGAATGCAATGATACCTCATATCTCAATACTAACATTGAATGTAAATGGCCTAAATGCTCCATTTAAAAGGTACAGAACTGCAGAGAGGATAAGAACTCACTAACCAACTACCTGCTGCCTTTGGAAGACTCACCTAACACATAAGGACTCACGTAAACTTAAAGTAAAGCAGTGGAAAAAAGCAGTTCATGCAAATGGACACCAAAAGTGAGCAGGGGTAGCTATTCTTCCATATGATAAAACAAACTTTAAAGTAACAGCAGTTAAAAGAGACAAAGAGGGACATTATGTAATGGTAAAAGGCCTTGTCCAATGGGAAAATATCACAATCCTAAACATATATGAACCTAACACTGGAGCTTCCAAATTTATAAAACAATTACTAATAGACCTAAGAAATGAGATAGACAGCAACACAATCATAGTGGGGTACTTTAACACTCCGCTGACAGCACTAGACAGGTCATCAAGACAGAAAGTCAACAAAGAAACAATGGATTTAACTAAACCTTGGAACAAATGGATTTAACAGATGTATTCAGAACATTCCATCTAACACCAAAGAATACATATTCTATTCAACAGCGCATGGAACTTTCTCCAAAATAGACCATATGATTGGCCATCAAATGAACCTCAATAAATTTGAGAAAAATTGAAACTATATCAAGCACTCTCTCAGACCACAATGGAATAAAACTGGAAATCAACTCCAAAAAGAACCTTCAATACCATGGAAATTAAATAACTTGCCCCTGAATGAGCACTTTTACACTGCTGGTGGGAATGTAAACTAGTACAGCCACTATGGAATACAGCATAATGATTCCTTAAAGAGCTAAAAGTAGTACTACCATTTGATCCAGCAATCCCACTACTGGGTATCCACTCAGAGGAAAAGAAGTCATTATACAAAAAAGATACTTGCAGATGCATGTTTAGAGCAGCACAATTCGCAATTGCAAAATCATGGAACCAACACAAATGCCCATCAATCAATGAGTGTATATGTATATACATACACCACAGTTTCTTTATATATATATACACACGTGTGTGTGTGTATATATATATATACACACATACACATACACGATGGAATACTACTCAGCCATAAAAAGGAATGAATTAATGGCATTTGCAGTGACCTGGATGAGATTGGAGACTATTATTCTAAGTGAAGTAACTCAGGAATGGAAAACCAAACATCATATATTCTCACTGATAATGTGGGAGCTAAGCTAGGAGGGCACAAAAGCATAAGGATACAATGGATTTTGAGGACTTAGGGGAAAGGGTGGGAAGGGAATGAGGAATAAAAGACTACAAATATGGTGCAGTATATACTGCTCAGGTGATGGGTGCATCGAAATCTCACAAATCGCCACTAAAGAAATTACTCATGTAACCAAATACCACCTGTACAACAATAACTTATGAAAAATAAAAATAATAAGAATAAATAAAAAATAAATAAAATGACATAACTAGTATGTGGTAGATGCATGATTTGAACTCAGGGAAGCTGGCACAAGGGCCTATGTTCTTAAGCATTGCTCTCTGCTGCCTCCCATAGGGTACATTCCCTAGTTGCATTGAAAAGATGGATTAGGAATCAGAGACTTGGCTGAGTCTGATTCCAGGTTTTCTACTAACACATCTGTCAAGGAGGTGAGACTTTCTTCTCTTTGTGTTGGTTTGGTTTTACTCTCCAGCAAGTGTCGGAGATGCAGAGATAATGACAATATAGTCTAATAAGCAGTATAATCGAATTAAGAACCTAGGCCTGTGGGAATATGGAAAATGCACGCAGCTAATTTACCTGGGGGCACTCCAGAAGTTTTCATTTAAAAAGTTAATTTTTGAGCTGCAAAAGAGGGTGGAGGTGATAAGTATAAGGAAAAAGAAGAAAGATGATAGTTAACACTTACTGAGTGCTATCTGTGTACAAGGAACTGTTTTATTATCTTTTAATTATCAATTATTTAAATGATCACAGAAACTCTGTAAGCTATGTATTAGTTCGTTCTCACACTTCTATAAATAACTACTTGAGACTGGGTAATGCATAAAGAAAAGAGATTTAATGGACTCACAGTTCCACAGGCTATATAGGACACATGGCTGGCGAGGCCTCAGGAAACTTACAATCATGGCAGAAGGGGAAGGGGAAGCAAGCACATATTCACATGGTGGCAGGAGAGAAAGGGAGTGAAGTGTGAAGTGCTACATATTTTTAAACAACCAGATCTCATGAGAACCCACTCACTATCATAAGAACAGCAAGAGGGAAATCCACCCCCATGATCCAATCGCCTTCCACTGGGTCTCCTCCCCAACATTGGGAGTTACAATTTGACATGAGATTTGGGTGGGGACACAGAGCCAAACTATATGAAGCTAGATATTTTCATTATTCCAATATTTTAAAAAAGGAGAGATTCAGCTTCATGATGTATGATAATTTTCTGAAAGCCACACAGCAAAGGCCTAGGTGGTGTTCAAACCTTAACTACTACATATAGTAGAAAGCCTTCAGGTATGAGTCAGTGTTTTGGGGGTAGAAAACTGAGAAAGGGAATTCTAATCAAAGAATAACCACATACAAAGGCATAGCGATGAGGAAAATCTTGAAGTGTCTGAAAAAGTGAGAAGTTTATAATCTTTGAGGTTTATTCTTCACAAAATGTACCATCAGGAGATGGGGCTTAAGAGGAAAATTGGAATATGATGGTGAAAACCTTGGGTGTCAAGTTATAGAGTTTAGATGAAATGGAAGTTTATATGGATTGGATATGTGTCCCTGACCAAATCTCATGTCAAATTATAATCCCCAGTGCCGGAGGTGGGGACTTGTGGGAGGTGATTTGATCATGGGGGCAAATTTCCCTCTTGGTACTGTCTTTGTGTTAGTGAGTGAGTTCTTGTGAGATCCGGTTGCTCAAAAGTGTGCGGCACCTCCTCCCCCCACCCATGCTCCTGCTCTGGCCGTGTGAGATGATCCTGCTTCCCCTTTTTCTTCTGCCATGATTGTTGGTTTCCTGAGGTTTCCCCAGAAGCCAAGCAGATACCAGCATTACGTTTCCTGTATATACTGTGTAACCATGAGCCAATTACACCACTTTTCTTTACAGATTACCCAGTCTCAGGTGTTTCTTTATAGCAATACGGGGATGGACTAATATAGTAGGCAACTGGGGTATTTTCAATCATGTAGTGGTGGGGAAAGGGGTTGTTATCAGACTTGTCGATGAGGTACTGGAGTAGTGAGTAGCCTGAGAAAGCAACACAAGTGAATTATAGCCCAAGTGAATTATAGCCCTTTCTACACTCTACCTGGACTTCTGGAAGGCTAAGACCACACTCCACTTCTCTCTCTAGCTCTTACAGCAACAGATGTGTGAGCCTTGAAAAGAGATCTAATGAGTAGAATTAAATGTTTAGAACTACTTCTCAAAGATAATTCTATTGCTTTTGGATAGATATAGATCTACTTTCCTCTTTGCATATGATTTTGGTATAGCATCTATGTTTTAATAAATTAGTATGTAGTTCTTCTTTTTCTCCAAGTTAATGGGTATCTGTTTCCAATACCCAATTTAAAATTATTTCTCCTTTTACCTCATTTAATGGAGTCACTGAAATAGAAAGATTTTAAGTTTATAAAGTTCTGTATAATTTGCCAGAATTTAAACATCAGAAAAATTTAAACTTAAGTTGGAGGGCTTTAGTTGGGTTCATCAACCTTTCAGAATTGTTGATCATAAAACCCTATTATTTGTAGTATTTACACATACTATAAAGACATTATGCTAGATAATTTATATGAAACATTTAATATAAAATTTTAATTGATGATAATCTCCAACTTTACAATAAAACCGAAGTTCAGGAATATAAAATCACTTGCCGGCTTGGCACAGTGGCTCACACCTATAATCCCAGCACTCTGGGAGGCCCAGGCAGGAGGATCTCTTGAGGTCAGGAGTTCGAGACCAGCCTGGCCAACATGGTGAAACCCCATCTCTACTCAAAATACAAAAATTAGCCAGGCGTGGTGGCACATGCCTGTCGTCCCAGCTACTTGGGAGGTTGAGGCAGGAGAATAGCTTGAACCTGGGAGGCAGAGGTTGCAGTGAGCCAAGATCGCTCCATTGCATTCCAGCCTAGACAACAGAGTGAGACTCCATCTCAAAAAAAGGAAAAATTAAAAACTAAATAAGTAAAATCACTTTCCCAGTTTTGCCTACCAGTCAGCAGCAAAACCAAGAATCAAATTCAGATTGTTCTCAGCACAAACCGTGCATGCTTCCCCTTTCCTTCTGCCACCTCCCTCCAACCAAAACCAATGCCAGCACTTATGTCTTCACTCTTCCAAAATCACAATCAGAATCATGATTCACTTCAACTTCATTGTTTTTTAAAAATGCAGTTTCCTTGGAAAAACTTTCCTCCCACTCCAGGATTTATAATCCTGCTTTCAGGACCAACGCACATTTTTTCTTTTCTTAGCCAAGTTAATTACCAGCTTTGATTGGGAGCACCTGAAAGTTTCCAGCTCATCTCCGCTTAGCAGGAGTGTGCTATGTAGTTGGAAGACCGAATCAAGTTAGTACTCCGGGGTTTCAGAGCTACTAATCCATTAGCCAAAGTCACTAAATGATGGAGAAATCAGCATATAGGTACTTTTCTAAGTGCTTTGCATATTTGACAGTATTTTATTCACTTAGAATATATTTTGAGAAATATGGAGATAGTTTCATTGTCAATGTCAGTGAAATCTACCTTCCTCTTTCTGTTTCCATTGTTGTGGACTTACTTCAGGGCTTTGCCTCTTGCACAACCAATCCTGTATTGCCAATAAACATGTAGCATTTATCAATTATTAATTCACTTAGCATACACTACTGAGAGACAGCTTCCTGTCAGACTTGTTCACATTTGTACTACCATTTTGCCTTCAAATCATTGTGAGAGATATTTCTTTCTCCCACCTCCATCATATAAGTAATATGGAAGCCAGAAAATAACTTACCGTATGACTCTACCCAGTAGAGACAGAGCCAGATTTGAAAACCAGCATTCTCCTAGTTTTTCTTTATACCTTAGAGCAGGAGAGCTCTGAGCTCCTGGCTGTGGGAGGAATCCATGCAGTGAAGAGCAAGGGGAAGAAGAGCGCCAGAAAATACTTTCCACTTATAACCACAACCATAGCCAGTCATTTCTTTCTCTGCTGGCCCCTGTAGTTCCCCTAAGAGGCATCAGCTGTCAGAGGCTAGAAGAGAAAGATCTCTGAAGGTGGGAAAGCTTGGCCTTGGAAGAAGAGTAAGATTTTTAAAAATGAAGAGAACAGCAGAAGGAAACTATGATTTGATGAAGTGTCAATAGAAGGGATGTGACATTATTGAGTGTTTACAATCGTCAGAGGCATTCTGCTAGGCATTTTCACTTGCATTATTTCATTAAATCTCACAAAACTACCAGATTATTAGTCCTACATTAGAAATGAGGAAACTGAAGTTAAGGGGGAGTAAATATCTTGCCTCAAATCACACAGCTAGAAAGTGGTAAATGCAGAAGCAAAACTTGAATAACTGAGTGCCCACATTGAGTCAATTTCTGAAGACTTAGGAATGAAAGACAAAACATACTAGGAAACTTTGGGTGGGGGTTGGGGACAGAAACATACTCTCATATAAGCAAAAACAGTTTAGCAGGAAAACAGAGAAGGGACTCCAACTCCAGCCTGGGAAGCCATGAAAAGACCTTTTTATTTTAAAATTTTAGATTCAAGAGGTACATGTGCGTGTTTGTTACATCGATACATTGCGCGATGCTGAGGTTTGGGCTTCAACTGAACGCATATCTCAAACGGTGACCAAAATAGTTGATAGGTAGTTTTTCAACCCTTGCGTCCTTCCCTCCCCACTTTTGGAAAAGATCTTTGGATCCTTGAAGGAAGAGGTAGCTGAGGCTAGTTTAAAGCAACAAATGGGTGAAAGAGTCAAGTCAGACACCCAGGAACGTTAGTTTGGCAGGTGTTTTAGAGTTTGGAATCTCCTGCTAAGAAGTGTGGGCGTGATTCTAAAGGCAGTGTGGTATCTATCGGTCTATCTATTCCTCCATCTCATTGGTTCTGTCTCTCTGAAGAAGGTTAAGAGCTAAGCGGGTGTGTCCTCCATGTGTCCTGATTCCACCTGGAAGCTCCAGAGTAGAAGTTGCAGTGTGAATTACATCTACCTGGAGGTAAGCGTTTGTGTTTGGCTGAGGGCAATTGTCAAAGAAGGGTCAGCAGTGAGTTGTTGTCAGCATCTGGGAGACAGGTCAGCAGCTGGTAAAGATATCAGGATGAGCACCAAGAGCTTCCACTACAGCAGTGGCTTTCAAAGTGCATTATACTGGGGGCTGGGCACGGTGGCTCACGCATATAATCCCAGCACTTTGGGAGGCCGAGACACCTGAGGTCAGGAGTTTAAGATCAGCCTGGCCAATGTGGAGAAACCGCCTCTACTGAAAAAAAAAACAAAAAACAAAAGCTAGCTGGGCATGGTGGTGCGTACTTCTAATCCCAGCTACTTGGGAGACTGAGACAGGAGGACCGCTTGAACCCAGGAGGCAGAGGTTGCAGTGGGCTGAGATCACGCCACTGCATTCCAGCCTGCATGACAGAGTAAGTCTCTATCTAAAAAAAAAGAAAAGAAAAGAAAAGAAAAAAAAAAGTGCATTACACTGGGAATGTCTTAGAAATGCAATCCTTTGGGCTTCATCCAGGCATACTCAATCTGAAATTCTAGGGGATTAAGAGGAAAAAAAAGCTGAGGCTTAGACAGCTTTATTACTGCCGGAGGCCATCTAGCTAGTTAGTACTCAAAATTAAATTTAAATTTACCTGGACTCCAATCCTAAGCTTTTTCCTCCATGCAAGTGTTTCTCAAAATGTAGCCACTTGACCAAAGGCAACTACATGACTTACAGTATTTCTAGGGCTTGGGCACAAGGAATCTGAACTTGTAGCAATTTCTCCAAGTCTTTGTGTTATGCCCAATCTATTTTTTGAGAACCACTCCTCAGTTCCACGTTGCTTCCCTAACTCTGACAACAAAAGTTGGAGCCTGCATAAATATGCTGCATTCCAGCCCAATGTCAGGAGTAGACAACACAGGAAAGACAGGAAGGGGCAGTGCTTGATCTGAAGACCCAGACATAGGGTTTTATGAGTTGTTGAAGCCAAATGTATTGAATGGCTATTATGGGTTGTTTCGTGTGTCCGAAAATCTATGTTAAAGTTCTAATACCCAGTACCTCAGAGTATGACTTTCTGTGGGTTGCTGTGTTAAGTAGTTAAGATAAGGCCATAGATGAGGTCATACTGGAGTAAGGTGACTCTTAATTTAATATGGCTCATGTCTATATTAGAAGAGGGAAGACAAAATGAAGACAAATACTCAAGGAGAGCCTCATATGATGATAGTGGCAGAGACTGGAGAGCAATCCAAGGACATCAAGGCTTGGCAGCCACCATGGGGAGCTAGGAAGAGAGGTGAGAAGAATTATACCATGAGCATCAGAAGCAGCACAACCCCGTGGACATCTTATTTCAGATGTCACAGCCCTAGAACCATAGGATACTAAATTCTGTTGTTTTAAGTCACCGAACTTGTGACACTGGGTGTATAAAAATCCCAGGAAACATACAAGAGCTGATGAGTTAATGACGGAGAAATTTAGTGCTTCCTTTCCTTCTTGTCTGGAGCTTAAGCCATTCCTATTTCTCCATAAGGAAAGCCTGGGTTTGAAGTCTCTGGGACTGAATATATGCTATCAAACCCTAACAGTGGTTATCTTCACAGAACATTGATGAAAGCTCTTGGGCTCCCCCTCCTCCATGTCCATCATATGAATATGAATCTCTGCTAGGGATTGTCTGTCTCTCCCGTTGCCTTTACCGTGAGAAGAAGCACCTAGGCACACCCTCGCTGCAGTCACTCTGCAAGGGTGCTACAGATCACACCCAATTCCATCAAAACTAGCAATTTCCAGAATAGGATTACCAGTTTTCTGAGGGGAAATTTTAAAGAATTAAAACACACACACACACACACACACACACACACACACACACACGACATTTTAAAAACCTTGCCTCCGTGGTCAGTATAAAGGGACAAATCTCAAGGCTGGAAGCCCTTTGATGTGGAAATGTCTGTGATGCCTGATGGGACCCAACATTTGAAAATGAGGAATTGAAGCTAATACTGACTGCAGAAGATAAGGCAGAGCCAAATTTCCACTTCCATCACCTCAGAATAAATGTCAGTTCTTCTAAAGTCACATTTTGAGTGCGAATCGCAGGATGAGTCAGACCAAGTGTTCTTATTTAGATAATAGTGAAATCAGGCCTTCGAGAATTGTTAGTCAGCAAAACTAAATTTTGGTAAGGCCATGCTCTGGGAAAGGAAATGAAGAGATCTGAAACCAGATTTAGACCTTCCAGGGACCAAAAACAGCAAGGTATAGAAGAGAAAGATCCAAGCCTTGCTTCTCCTGCCTAATGTGAACAGGAGAGAGGCTGGAGCAGGTGGCAGGAAGCGGAAAACTCACTCACTTTGCAAAGCTCTGTGAGCTCCTTTCAACCACACAAACAGCATCAAAACACTACCTTACTGGATTTAGAATGGCTGAAACCAGAACACTGACACTACCAAGCCCTGGAAAGAATGCAGGGCAACGAAAACTCTCATTCATTGCTCGGAGGAATGCAAAATAGTACATTCACTTTGGACAACAGTTTGGCTGTTTCTTATAAAGCTAAACATACTCTTACCATAAAATCTAGCAATCACGCTCCTTGATATTTACCCAGAGGAGTTGAAAACTTATGTCCACACGAATGTTTATAGCAGCTTTATTCATACTTGCCAAAATTTGAACAACCAAGACATCCTTCAGTAGTTCAATGAATAAATAAACTGTGGTACATCCAGATAGTGGAATATTATGCAGTACTAAAGGGAAATAAGCTACCATGTCAAGAAAATACATGGAGGAAACTTAAATGCATGTTACTAAGTTAGCCAAGTCAATTTGAGGAGACCACTATTGTACATGTCCAGGTATATGACATCTGGAGAAGGCAAAATTATAGAGACGGCAAAAAAATTCTATGTTTGCCAGAGATTAGGGAAAGGGATGAATTGGCAGAATACAGAGGATTTTTAGGACAGTGAAACTATTTTTTATGATAGGATGATGGTTAATATATGTCATTGTACATTTGTTCGAACTCAGAATATACAACACAAAGAGTGAACCCTAATGTAAAATATAGACTTTGAGTGATTAAGACGTGTCAATGTAGGTTCACCAGTTATAACAAATGTACCACCCTTGTCCAGACATTGATAATTGGGGAGGTTACATATGGGTGGGGGAAGATGATATGTAGAAAATCTGTACATTCTGCTCAATTTTGCTGTGAATCTAAGACTGTTCCAAAAAATAAAGACTATTTTAAAAACACATACACACACTGTCTTACAGTATCTTCCCTCAGTTATCATGCTGCTTCCACTGCCAAATAATCTTCTTTTTCACCTTAGCCACAGCCTCACCTTCAGTATGACTTCTGTACCATCCACATGGTAGTCATTCCCTTACTCCACGGTCTCAGAAGTTTAGTTCATCATGGCTGGCTACTCTCTGGGTCCATAAATGTAGAGGTAGCTCTCCAATAGAGACCTTGGATAGTAGGAGTTGGAACTTCTCCTGTAACTTATTCTGTAGGATGATGGATTAAACACATGCTTTGGAGGAAGAGCGATGCCTCAGGACAACCTCTCTTAGTCACCCACCAGATGTGACACAAAAGAAAGTTATGGTAAACAAAATGTTATGTGACTTTTCTAACTTTCCACAGTTATTTATGCCCTTCTAGCATAATCCCAGTAATGAATAATAGACATTAAATAGCCAGTGAACAGGGGCATTGACTGTATTTTTTAAAATTATTTAACTTAAATACCCTCTAGTCTTAAGATAGATTTCTTTGAATCTGGCTTCATTACATTTGCTGCCTTCCTTTGCTTTAAAATTCTGACCTAACTCACTAAGCAAACAACAGAGGCTCAAAATGTTTAAGAACCTCCAAAATTAGGTACATTCATTGTGGAAGGATATATCATATCATCATTTTTTCAAGTAATTATGAAATTCTATATTTTACTTGATTGACTATGTCTGAAAAAAGATAGGAAATATGCAAGAACTAGAACTCTGTTTAGTTGCACCCTCACTATCTTCCAAGCACTGTGCCAGGCTGTGAGAATAAAGTCATGAAAAAGATACTGTACTTGCCCCTGATGTGCCAATATTAGTAGAAGGAAAATGACTGTTATAGCAATTACTAGGCTCGAAGCGGGAAAGGAAAATAAAGAGGTAGACAAGTGCCTGAATATAAAGAATGAAACCACCTTTGCAAAGATTATGGCAGTGAGAGAAATCTAACACAGCTGACTCCATCTTGTTTATAACCTTATAAGCTAACCACCCTTGCTCATTTCTGGGTACAGGCCAAGCTAATTATGAGACAATTTAGTTTACACTTGAAAGAAAGGATGATAACAGCTCCTTCCTGAAACTAACTCTCCATGTTTGGGGAATGAAACTGCCTTTGTAAAAACTGATGAAAGGTCACAAGTTTAAAATTATGATAGGGGCTTGTATTCTGCTAAGCTGTAAACATAGTTAAGTGATAGCAAGCCATTGTTCCCTACCTTGCTTACTGCTAGGAGTTTTGTAGCTGGAGGTCACAAGATTTGTAACTTCCCCAATTGTTCCTATAGGTAACATCCCTATTGTCAAAACCTAAGATTGGTCTTTGAGATATTTTTCAGATGTTTGCTTTCAAGCAGACCAACCAAGGCCACCTGAACCCATGACTCATACCAAGGAACTGACTCAAATGGTCCAGTGATCCCTACCTAGAAATTGACTCAGAACATGAAGACAATTTGGATGCACCTATGATTTCATCCTTAACCAATAAACAGCATCCATTCCCTAGCCCCTGCCCACCACATCATTCTTTTAAACTCTGCTCTCTAAGCTCTCAGGGAGATGGATTTGAGAAATAGCTCTCATCCTCCTGCTCAGACACCTTGTGATAATTTAATTCTTTCTCTGCTGCAACACTACTATCGCCATGTATTGGCATTTTTCTGCAGCACGCAAAAAGAACATGTTGGGCAATTACAAGAATATTTTAGAATAAAAAGATGAAACTTGATTTTACAATAGAGAGCATTAGATATGTTTTAAACACAGAAGTTAAAGATAAGATAAAGTTGCAGAAATTTCTCAGGTAGAAATATAGGAAATGTTTCAGAAGGAACAAATCTGGAAGAGGGATGAGGAGACTTCTTAGTTTACTGTTGCAATTATCTAAGGAGTAAATGATAAATCTTAAAAGTTTATGGTAGTGATCTGAAGAAGCAGTGAGCTTAAGTCTGGCTCTCTACAAACTCTGCACAAGGTGAACTAATCTGGTAAAAATTTGCTAGTTGAATAAGAACAAAAAAAGTTAATAGGATATCTCCAAAGACCATGATAAAAATATCCCCAGAAAAGTGCTTTTCTCAGCCCCTAACTCTGTACTACACTGTGCAATGCTGGCAGGAATAAAATGCCAGAATTTTAAAAAATAGTAATTTTGGGATCACATTTAGACAATTCTCATGTAAAGAATAATAATTTTAAATATTAACTGAGATATATACTGCTTGTTAATTTTTCTTGTCATCATTCCACCATTCAATTATTTGTAAAGCTGAGACTTAAAGCCCTAAAAAAGAGAAGTCATAAATGACTCTAGAGGTAACTACAAGTTAATCCTTAACAATGACTTCATAAATTGATTCTTAGAAGTTTACGGCACAGAGGCAGTAACCCACTGTTGCTCAGTCTATGGAAATGAGTTTTATTGTTTCCCAGATATATTCCCTACTACTCTTGGATGACAACTCAAGCTGAAACATGACGTGCTATTCACCCTTGATTTTAAAAGCAAACCCTATTTTAGTAATTAAGGCTATTTTCAGGCACTAAAACTGTTCATCTGAAAGCAAATCAAAAGTTATTTCCCTCATCCCAATGAAAGTTTCATACTCTGCCCCATCACAAACTCAGTTGAGGGGCTTAAAGTGAAAAGCATTTCCATCTACCTCTTTAGGCTCTTCTCAAAAGAGGGGTATGAATACAGAAAAAGGAAAAAAAAAACTTTTTCATTTCTCAGGTCCTGCTCTCATGGTCTCTTAAGGCTAGTGCTGACTATCCAGTGATGTTCTCGGTGCAGCAGATGTCTACGTGCTTATTCTTTCCAGATCAAGCATCTGGGTTTTCCAGAATCCTTGTAATAACCTCACACTGCAGATTCCTGACATTGACACCTGGACCTTTAGTCAATTCCTCTCACCTCCACTTCTGTCCATGGGAACACATTCCACAGACTCTGCTGGCTTCCGTTTGCCCCAAAGCACACTCTATTGGACATCTGAAAGATGGCTTGATTCTAGCTGCTTTCCACAGCATCCATTTGGGCCACTCTCAAACATCCTGCTGTACCAAACAGCAAAGGTAGACTGCCCTTGACTGCCTCTTTCATTGATCTCCCAACAGAGTTGCTCCAGCCACCTACTGCTGCTGAGCTAGAAACATGCACCCATTTCTATGGTTACCAGGTCACCTGTAATAAATTCTCCTAAGAATCACTTCATAGTACTATACTTTGATGTGCTGCACTGCAGTGACTTATAAGTTTTGCCACTCAGCAACATCCACCTGGAGAGGGTGAGACCAGTTGCTTTCCTGCTGACACCCTAGATCTCTCTAAGTGATTCTTTTGGAGAATCCCTTCCATATCCCTGAACAAGGAAAATAGGAAAGCCTCAAGTATGATTACTACTGACAATTTTTCTTGTCCTTTAACCAATTTCCTTGGAATTCCTGGGCTCCTATTTGTATAAGTTGTTTGAGGAGGGAAGGATAGGGATTGTAAGATGGGTTTGGCAACCTCTCGGTAAGCACTGGAAGAGGTAATTGGCAGCAACTTGGTTCTCTATTTAAAATTTCAGGGTCCTTTTTGTTCTCAGGTTTGGGGTTTCAGCCAAAATTCCAAGACAATAGAAAAAGCCTCATTCAGTATCCTATTTTAACAACTTTGAACATTTAAAGAGACTTTTGTCAC
>NW_012100543.1:6909113-6922245 GCF_000951045.1 Mandrillus leucophaeus | reverse complement strand
GGGGTAGAAAACCTTAAATAAGTTTAGAGGATCTCAAAGCTGAGAAAGTTTCTCTCTCCTTGGGCTATGGCCTGCAGATATCACAAACCAATTAGCTACTGGGTAGAGCAGCAACAGCTACAGGAAGACCTGAAGAAACTATCTTTGAGTCTCCTGCAGTGCCAACTGTCAGAGGGGAGCATCCAAAAGTGTCTGAAGTGCAAGCAGATAAGAGTCCTCCAAGTTGGAATAGGAAGGAGACAGAATATGTTACAACTGGAGACCATGCTGAATCAGGCCAGCAGACAGTATAGCTCTCTCAGGAACAGGGCTGATGATCAAGACCTGGGAGGATGAGACACAGCTCAGTGATGGTCTGCAAAAATACACAATGGGCTGGCACTACATGCCCATCTCCCATCCTACTTTGTCCCCACTCGAGGCCAAGAGCTTCCAAACCCTGATAATGCCACAGGAAAAAAGAAGGAAGGGGGAGGAACTGGGAGAAATGGGTTTGATGACGTAGTTACCTAAACGAGATTAGATTTTGCATAAAAATGAAAATTTAACTTAACTTGCAAGATTTAGTTTTCTGCACCAGAAAAAAGAAAAAAAAAAAAGGGTGGGTCATGAGCCAAGCTGAATCAGATATTGAGAAGTAAAAAGATATTATTTGTGTACTCTGGACTTCACATTCAGGTTTAAAGATAAATACATTGAAGACAGGGCTGGAGGGCTTGCCTCTGAATTTAAATATAGTTTGGGATGAAACTAGATCTCCGCTCTAGATTTTAATTATTGTCTTATACTAAAAGGAATAATTTCCAGAACCACCATGGAATCGTTTGGAGCATTTAAAGAAGGAAGCATTTTGCCAACATATTTCCTTTGGATGTGATGAATCCTGCACTGCCACAGCCAAGTTGTGTAATAAAGCCAAAACTAAAATATCTAAATAATGTGTCCCTTTCCTTAATCCCCATCTATTTGGATACACGTCTATGTGCGTTCAAATTGGCATCAGAATACTTACAAGGCTTTAACTCATTTGCAACGATTGAGATACACTACCTAGATATGCAGGCAGCATACTATGGCCATTTAGCAAGAAGGCTTTAGAGTTAACTTGACAGGGACCAAATCCTCAGTCTATAATTTTTTAGGGTTGTAATCTTAGGTAAATTCTTTAAATTCAGTGTGCCTCAGTTTCCTTTTTTTATAAAGTAAAAATAATTGTAGTATTTATCTCATGAGTTGTCATAAATCTCAAGCCAACATTTACATACAGGGGCATGTATAAAGGAGTCAGTTCTCCATCATTTCAAATATTCAAGTTTAGGCTGGACAGCCACATGGTGGGGGTGTTGCATTGGACTGAGCTCCTTTCCAAATCTGACTATCCTTTAGAAAAGAAGGTCCAGTGCCAAAGAACAAAATTCACTTTGAGATAAACCCAACTGATGGCTCTCATTTTGAAAAGGAGGCCAAAGACACACAATCTATTTCAAACTAAGACAGAAATAGGCCAAGTCGCCTTGCTGTTGACTCAGCAGCCAGAGAATCATGGAGAGTACGGTGGAGTTAAAGTCAGAAGAACTGGGCTGGAGTCCCAGTGCTGCTCTTAGCTGTGTGGTCGTGGGTTACAAAGATAATGGATATGGTTTGCAGTTTCTTCATTTCTAAAATGGGTGTAAAAGGTTTTCTTTTTATTATTTTCCCTCAAAAAGCACTCATGAAGATTAAATGAGCCAATGTAAAATTGCTTTGAAAATGGTAAATCACAGTATAAATATAGGTATTATCATTTGAAGAGATCAAATTACACTGCATTACACTATACATCATTAGTTCTGAAAACAACATACATAACCTCAAAACATGGCTGAAAATAAGCTATTACTTTAAGTATCGTGTTGGGTATAGAAGCTGAAAAAACTGCCACTTTGTAGATTCCTGCATATTTTCTCAACTACTCAAGAGTGGAGACTTTAATTTACCTTTAAGGCAGGTAGTGACCTTGTTTTGGGGAATAACAGAAAACACAGAACCATGCCATATATTTATGCAAATATAAGTTAGGTCTTACTTGCTATTTTTAGGAAGCAAGAGGTCATCTTCCATATGAGCACTGATGTCTTAGACCCAGAACGTCTCGTTTCTCCTCTGTATAAATGAGATGTATCTTTTATCAAAGATTTTCTCTACAAATTTTCACTCAAGTATTTATGGAACCTATTCTCTATGTCAGGAGAGTTAGAGGGTTAAAAAGTCTGACCTACTCCTAATGGTGTTCACCAGTTACTTCAGGAGACAGAAAAAATTAAGCAACAATCACACAAATAGTTAATGATGATAAATGTGTTAAGGACAATGAGTCAGTGAAAAGTACTATGAGGATCTGTAAGAAGAGGACTAATAAATGTGGAGTTAGGGGAGGTTTAAGTGAGGAAAGAATATTTAACCTGAGTCTGGAAAGAGAAACAGAACTGACCCAGCTGGGAGACACCAGGTGAAGGCAGAATATTCTAGGAAATATGTTTTTATTGTCTCTGTGAAAATGAATGTTATTTTGTCTGGGTTTAGACTATGGTGTCTATAAATAATTTCTTATTCTTAGTGGGTTTTGTATGTTCTTTTCTGGGTAGATGCTATCAGGAGTAGCACACTGAGATGGAAATTACTTTAGTAAGGTGAAGGCTGTTGCACCGTAATTTTTGTCTTGTCCTGGAAAAGGTGCTGTGAAAAAAACAACACAAGGCTCAATATTGACTGGACATGAGACACTTCACATGTGGCATTGTTAGGTTGATTATATTAATAGCTTCACTTGGTGCCTGTCCAAAGGCAAGATTACTCTCTAAGACTGGATTTTTATCTTCAGTAAGAGGACAATTCAATTGTATCATCTTGTGAAAAGGCTGATGTTGGGACAGGAAATGAAGACTCACATTTTGCACCTTTAACTAGAGTGTAGTCTGGCTTTAAACTTGGACTTAAAATTATCATGACCAGATGTGACTGTTTTGAGTTGTTCCCTGTGATTTACTGTCCTTCTTCTCCAAACTTTCAATATACTTCATACTGAAATTCAAAGCCTGACCTCAGCTGTGCACTTTGAATCTATGGAAATTTCTCTTCCATACTTGGGAAAGTGTGTGGTTAGGAGAGTCAGCCTCTGAGGCCTAGAGCAGTGGAAGAGCAGCAACACCCCAGGAGCCAAGCGTACCCAGCAACACAGTGATCAAGCAGCAGTCCAAACATAGTGACAGTGTTGAAATTTTCCTGAGCCCTGGGATCCCGTAAAACAGGGGTCCCCAACCCCCAGGCCATGGACTGGTACCAGTCTGTGGCCTGTTAGGAACGGGTCCGCACAGCAGGAGGTGAGCAGTGCTCAAGCGAGCATTACCACCTGAGCTCAGCCTCCTGTTAGATCAGATGAGCAGTGGCATTAGATTCTCATAGTGCAAACCCTACCATGAACTGCACTAGGTGCTCCATATGAGAATCGAACTAATGCCTGATGATGATCTGAAGTGGGACAGTTTCACCCTGAAAACCATCACACACCCACCTGCCATGTCCATGGAAAAACTGTCTTCCACAAAACCGCTTCCTGGTGTCAAAAAGGTTGAGGGCAATTGCTGTAAAACACGGATGGCTAAGAAGTACTCCACCTAATCTTTTGTGTTCTGGAAAAGAAACACTCTTCCCCATATGACTCAGATGATTCACAGATGCTCATCTTATTTACATGTGGTAAGACACAGGCACTCCAAATTCCCATTGTTTCATAAATGTTTGGCTAAAATGCTTGTTCCCTAAGTAATCACATGATCACATGGTCAGAGAGTTCTCCTTATTTTGTTAGTCCCTTTCTCCTTCTTCTAATATTCTTTTGAATAAAGTCTCTCTTTACTAAGTCTGGATATTTTATTTGACAGTGATGAGATGAAAATTCATCCTCAGTGGAAAAATGTGGGGCCCCTTCCTTCACACATGAGTTAGCACCCCAGAGAACGCTCAGAGAGATTAAGAAGGCTAATTGGTAACCATTAGGCCAGCAGTTCTCAAGTTATCACAATTTTGCTATTAAATATGAAATGTATTCTTATTTTGTGGATTGATTTTGAGAACAGAACATCTGGGTTACATGCAAAATACTTTTTAATGGGAAAGACACCACAGGTATCACAACCAGCCAGCTTGGAATAAGCAATCCTTGCTTAGCTATTAGAAATTGCTCCAGCATTAAAATCTAGCCTATTATAAGAAATATGCAGTTACGAAAAAAAAAATCCTTATCTCCAAGGCAAAGATTTTGCCTCCGGCTGAACATACCTAGAAATAACTCCTCTTTCCCCACATGCCAGGAAATGTAGTAGTCCCTGATCTTTTTTCAAAGGTGACTCCAAATACCTCTGACACACTTCAAAACTCAACACATCCTTTCTGTCTTCACGACTTCTAATTTTCCAACCTTCTCTAGACATTGAGGCCCTGCTCATCTTTAATCAAGGCAACATTATTAATACTCCAACTCTCGTATTTACTTATCAGTTAGACATGCAGTCCTTTAGAGTAAGAATGGTAGAAATAGAAGTAAAAAAGCAAACTTTTGGAGTCAGACAAATCTAGGTTCAAATCAGCCAATGTAATAAATTCGCTTTGTTGTATGAAAGGCATGTTCATTGAAGTTAACTTGCTCATCACTAAAATGGGAATAATGATAGTTACCTGAATGTATTAGTATCGAGACTGATTATAACTAAAAACTTTATGAAAGGTGGTTAGTCTTGAGTAGATGGTCACTAAATATTACTTTCTCCTTCTTTTACTCATGCTGAGCACATTTTTTAAAACCAGATTTTCCATTTTCTCTATCTCAAATTTAAAGCAATGATTAACACCCAACACTTATTAAAGTCTATTATTTAGCCAATCTTAACTTATTTTGGTTAGAGTGTATTGATGAAAGAACACAATTAAGCTCTAACAATTTAGAAAAACATCTAAGCCCAACACTGAATCAAAAATACTTCTGCTGATACTTCTTTTTCTCTCCTGCTCTGTCTGCTTTTCCTTTCGGTTTTCTTTAAGAATTAAGTATTGGCTCCCACCCAGACCTTTCCATGAAGCAGCGGTGGTCACCAATCTTGGCTAAGCCAGGGCCAAATGGCAGCTGGGGGTGGAGGGGAGGCTGGGGATGGAAAAGTATATAGAATTGTGGTCAAGGAGGCAAAAGGGACCAAGGACAGTGACCAAGACTTGTGAGTCTGACTGAAGAGGCAGCCAGCGGGGTCAATATACTGACTACCTAAAGAGGGAATGAGCATGTAAGCAAAGATAATGGAAGCTATGTTCTTCACTACAGAAGGAATTTCAAACAACTTGACTAGGATAATTCTTGTGTTTTTTAGATTGGAATTGGAGGTGTTGGTGGAAACTCATGCTATATAAATTATACACACATACTGATGATTTAAATGTATATGTATGTAATATACATACATAATATCTATGTATTTTTATAATCTTAGGATTGCATCAATACTTCTAACTTCAATGAAAAATATAGATTAATAGTTATGGAGATATATCTAAATATATATGGGTGTGTACATAATAGATATAATCATATATAAATATTTATATACTTGTGTGTATGGACATAGGCATGTGTGTGCTTGTGTGTGTATGTGTATGTGTGTAAATGTATTTATTTCTTAGTGTGTCTGCTGAAAATGTCAATAAGCAATGGGATCTCAGTAGCAATGAGCATGTCAAGGACCCGAATCTTGACTTCTAAATGTCATTCTTTACTAATATTCCATGGAAAAACGGCTGATTTAGAGGGATGCAGTATAAACAGTGCAGAAGTAGAATATTTTATTACACTAAAGGGAAAATCATACATACAAAATGATAAGGGTTTGTCAAAAGGACACAGGGTCAGCTTGAAAGGCATTCCACTGACTAATTATGAGATAATTTAACTATTAAAATAAAGATAAAAATAGACTGTAACTTGTTTAATATAATATAAATCCATAAGTTTATACTGAAATAAGTAAGTAAATATATACATAAACTAACAGAGAAAAACTCTTTCTCACAGTCAAATGCCAACTAATAAATGTAAAATAAATGACGAAATTAGAATAACATTATTTATATTCATCATATTAATAACTGATTCACACAAGAATCCTAAATGGATGCTAAACCTATACGTAAATGTTTGGCAAAGGACAGGATAATTATATCATCTCGAAGTATTACCCCCATAAAATATGTATAATTACAAGGAGAAAATAGTAGGTACTGTTTGCATTCTGGCTACTCTTCAGGATGAAGCCCCACCCGAAATTTGGTTTAGATGTCAAGACTGATGATGACACACCTCCATACCAAGTGGTATGAAAAGGTTTATTACTCACATAAGGAGACTTTGGGGGAGCAAATAGGGAAGGCACCCCAATTCTGGTTCAAAAGCGGCTTGAGAGAGCAAGAAAAGTAGACTGAGCCAGAGTGTTTGTTGTAGTTAGGGGATGGGCTTGGGCTGCATCTTTCTACCACGGGCTTGTGGGGTTTAAATATTCTGCTGGCACTAAAGGAAGGAGCATCCTGTTCACTCATCACCATGCTCAGATGTAGGGCAGAATAGGAAAAAGGAGACGTGAGCTTGAAAGATGCCAGCATTCTGTCATCAAAAAATGAAATCAGCCTCTTCATGACAGTTCACCCCTGAGGTTTGAATGATGACTAAAAGGTACCATGTTTGTTGAATTTGAACTTGTTTAAGTAAGCCATTATGGCATCATGTGAGGCCTGCAGCCTGAGGCTAATAATGGAGGTGAAAATTCCATCAAATGCCCTTGTTCAAGAGCTTCAAAAGCTTGTTATTATGAATTGTGAGGTATGAAATGAGTGCCTAGGTTACCATCAATGATGTTTGGAACTTGAGGGGATAAGAAGCATTTGATGAGGCTTCACGTGATGGATTTAGTATGTTTACAAACATATATGACATTGGTTTTGTATCCTTGGGGCAAAAGATCCCTAGAATTCTCTATTCCACAGGTGCCAGTTCTTGGACAATGGCCCAAGAGTCTATACGAAATGTGTAGATGGCTTCAATTATTGGCCCAAGCATCCTGTGCTAAAATAACTGCCTGAAGTTTGGCCAAGTTTACTGGCCCTTGTGGCCTGTCTTTTTTCAAGGACGTCCTGTTTAAGGGATAAAAAGTGGCAATGTTCCACAGAGCTCCCTGACACGTGACAGTGGTAACAGTATCTGTGAAGTGCACAAATTCCCATTGCTGTTCATTCAATTCATACCCAGGGACTCCCCAGGAAGCAATGAGGCCTGAGAAAGGAGTGACCTTACTAGACACATGGTGTCTGAAAAAAGACTGAGAAGAAGGAAGGACACTCTTTCCTGCAGCTGGGACATACCAGAAAGCCAGTCCGGCTTCATCCTATAACAAGGACACCTTTGTAGCCATGCCGAGCTTGCAGGTTGCTGCTTGCATGATCTGAGACATAATAGGCAGCTAGGAAACCGAGAATTATTAATTCAGGGCCTGTGAGAGCCTTTATTTCAGGGAGAGCTCACTACGGGACCAGCAATCGGCTCTCATAAAGCCTGGGACTGACGAGGGCAGCTTTTTGGCACTTGAGGTCCTTAGGCAACTTATGGTTGTCAGGGATGACCCAAAGAGGAGTCTCTGGGAGCACTAATGATGTAGGAGTTTTTCTTGACCCCTTCATCGGACTTGCGATGGGGGTGCCCTGTTCATTCGGTCCACTGTGCTCAGCCTCTTGCAAGAAGCAGCATGTGAGAGAGCGAGGGTGAGATCTGGCCAGCTGCTTTGGGTGCTGGCAAGAGTAGGCCCCAGGCTCCACAGCCAGACCAGGGATGGGCAAATGAGTGCAGGATCTGACCAGTTGTTTTGGGTGCTGGCAAGAGCAGGCTCCATGCAGGGCCCTCAGCGGTACCCAGGTGGGGATGCCTGTGACTCCTGAAGCCCCAGAGGGCATGTTACCACACTCTCTTAGCTCCACCATTTGTGGGCAGCAGTGTGTTATCAGCTCATTGGGTCCCTTACTTCATCGCATGGGGTAGCCGCCCTCCACCAGCAAGGGCAAGGGCCATGTGACAGCCTTTTTTGGGTACCCCCACTCAGTGGATCCCAAGCTCTTGGGCAGTGTTTAAGAATAATTAGATCACATGGACACTTGAAGGATGCTGGAGGCAGATAATTGTATTTAGCAATGGAAGTGGCTTTCAGCGGAGAGGGGAGCTGGAGAGGAGATGAGACAAGCAGATAATCTTCCCTCAAGTCTGGCCGTCTCTGGCTGGCTCTTCTCCAAAGTTAAGCCATCTCCACCGAAGTCCAGCCATCCCTCTGAAGTCAAGTCACCTCCCTCCAGTCAAGCCACTTCCCCTTCTACTAACTTAGTCTGGGGTCTTTATAGGCACAGGACTGGGGGGGAGGTGGGCCATAGGTAGTTTTGGAAAAGGCAACATTTGATTGGTAAAAAGACCTTATTCAGAAAGAACCAAACAGGAGAGAGCAGGCAAACAGGAATAGAAGTTCTCACTTTCGGCCACAAGCTTCAGGATTTCTGGCTAGAAGGTGGGGTTTTGCGGGGCATCCGCCCTCACCTGCCTCTATCACTAACAAAAGTGCCTTGTGAACTGCAATTTGAACAGGTTCTAGAGCCTCACTGTTGGATGAGTCCCCACCCAAAGTGGGCTGATTTGCAAATAACAGCATAAATGGATTTAAGTACAACTTGTAAGTGAGAAGTATGTTGTCTCCAGGACACCAAAAGACCTAAAAGACATTGAGCTTATTTTAATGTTCTGGAAACTGAGAGGATCAACAGCTATTTCTTGACAGTGTGTGAGATGATGCATGCTAGAGAGGCCTACCCCGCTTGTTCCAGAGACCTCAATTTTATATGAAATAAACCATTTTGTACTCTCTTGATCTGTGTGCAGTACCATTAGTCTTGATGTATGAACAAATTTGGAGTGGGAGTTCATTGTGCCTCTGCAGTAAGGTCAGGGCATTACAGTGGAAACACCAGGCAGATCCTACCTTAATTATGTGATCAAATTTGACAGCCACAGCGGCAGTACAAATCAACATCATTTGCCTCCTGACATGATGCACGTAGAAGGAGACAACACTGTTCCTGTGGTATTATTGCTAAAAATGCATCACCTCCATCTAATCTTAAGGAAAGATCAGAAAAATTCAAAGTGAGGGATATTCTGCTTTGATAAAAAAGAAAGAAAAAAACCGGCGTGTATTCTTTGAAATAACATCACGAAAGACAAGACTAGGGAACTATTCCCAACTGAAAGAGATTAAAAACATAACTAAATGCAATTCATGATCCTGAATTATATCCTGGACTAGAGGAAAATTGTTCTTATTTGTTTGTTTGTGTGTGTGTTTGGCTAAAGGGAATTATTGGAGCAATTTCTAAAATTTGGATGGGACCTGGTTATGGGTAAAATTGCATCAAATTATTGATTTAGATAGTTTTACTGTGATTATGTAGAAGAGTGTACATGAAATACATATTGAAGTATGCATTGAAGTACACACAAAAAAGAAGGAGAGAGAGAGGAAAGTGAGAAGGGAGAGGGGAGAGGGGAGGAAAGAAGAGAAGAGAGAGCATAATGTTAACAAATAGAACCTGGGTAACTATTATAGGAGATTTTTGTACTATCTTGCACTTTTCCTGTAAATTCTGTAAATTCTGCTTATTTCACATTTAGGAGCTTCATCTATATTAAATAGAATTTTAACCTCATCAGAAAATGTGTCCTAATTAAGTTCTCTATTGGAAAGAAACAATTTCTTAAATAGGACCCCCAAAAGCATTAATCACAAAATTTTAAAAATGACAAATATGATCTTTTACATTAAAAACTATTCATCAAAATACAACACTAAGTGAATACCCAATATCTTGACAAGGATAAAATAGTCACAATATATGTATATGAGACAATACTTATATCCAGAATATATAAAGAACATCTGTAAATAAATAACAAAATAACATCCCAATTTTTAAATATTAAAAATAATTTGAACAAGTGCTTCAAAAATGCACTATCTAGATGACTAGAACTCATTTGTCATCAGGAAAATAAAATTGAAACTACAATTAGATATCCCTACACACCCAAGAGATGGCTAAATACAAGAGACTGTCAATACCAAGTGTTAGAGATGCTGTCAAGCACTGAATTTTTCATATATTGCTAGTGGGAGAGTAAATTCATCTGCTGCATTGGAAAACACTTCTCCTTTTACCTAACAATTCTATTTCTAGGTATATACCCAAGATAAATGAGTGTATACATCCACCAAAAGACACGTACAAACATTTTGTAGTAGCTTTTTTCATATTATCCAGAAACTTAAATGTTCATTAAAACAAAAAACAATAAATAAGTTGTAAAATCATCACTTAAAAGTTGAATAAAATGCACAAATTACTGATATACACAGAAGCACCAGTTAAACACAAAGACATTGCCTTGACAGAGAAAGGAGCTACACACAGAAGACTGCATACTGTGATTCCATGTATGGGAAGCATCCCATGTATGGGATGCTAAAAATGCATCACCTCCATCTAATCTTAAGGAAAGATGAGAAAAATTCAAAGTGAGGGATATTCTGCTTTGATACAAAAAAAAAAAAAAAAAAAAAAACCCTAGCGTGTATTCTTTGAAATAACATCACGAAAGACAAGATTAGGGAACTATTCCCGATTGAAGGAGATTAAAAACATAACTAAATGCAATTCATGATCCTGAATTATATCCTGGACTAGAGGAAAATTGTTCTTATTTGTAGACTACATGTTTAGTGATAGAAATCAAAATAGTGGTTACTTCTGAAGGAAACTTGATTTGGAAGGGGCATGAGGAAAACGTCTGGGGTGATAAAAACATGTATGTCATGACCTGGGTGGTAGATATAAGGATATTTACATTTATAAAAATTCGTTGCACTTTACACTTAAGTGTACACACCTCAGTAAAAACACATAAGGCCACAGAGATCATCTATTTTATGGGTTACTATTTAACTTGAAACCATTATGGGGCTTATAAAAAGTCCCCGCTTGGCCGGGCGCGGTGGCTCACGCCTGTAATCCCAGCACTTTTGGAGGCCGAGGAGGGCGGATCATCTGAGGTCAGGAGTTTGAGACCAGCCTGGCCAACATGGCAAAACCCCGTCTCTACTTAAAATTCAAAAATCAGCCGGGGGTGGTGGTGGGTGCCTGTAATCCCAGATACTCAGGAGGCTGAGGCAGGAGAATTACTTGAACCTGGGAGGCGGAGGTTGCAGTGAGCTGAGATTGCGCCATTGCACTCCAGCCTGGGGAACAAGAGCGAGACCTTCTCCGGACCAAAAAAAAAAAAAAAAAGTATTTGCTTGACTTTGATTATATTTCATTCCTTCTATACACCTGTATTGCCTAAAAAGATCCTATGAATAAGGTCAAGTCTCAACAATAGGTGGAAAACTCAGCCAAGGAGTCAAATATTTCTGATGTGGGTTTCACATCTGTGGCACAACCTATTCTCTGTATTGAATAATACACATTTATATGTGTCATGAGTGACAACAAAGAAAATGAAATTGGGCTATTTTATTGCTAACCCCAGAATCAGAATGTGTCTATTTGAAAAGGTAGTTGAAACGAAGCCAAATTGAGTTCTACTAAAGTGCAGCCTGGACTTCTGTACCAATTGATGCTTTGAGTTGGAGAGTTCAAGGTGTCCTTCACATGCAGGCTTCATCCTACTTACATTTTGAGTTAATTCAGTCCCAAACTGGGTATATGTCAAAAGCCTCCAGCCGTAGGTGATTCCAGAGTTAGCTGTACTACCCAGAATCTGGCATCTGGAAGGCTTGAGTGAAAACTGAGATGTCCCATGCATCTTGTGTCCCAGGGCAGCCAGCAAGGATTACAAATAGCTTTCATCTAGGATGTGAGTTTACTTAGCTGGAGCCCTGAAACCCTGACCAACATATGCCAGTCCTTTCCCTTGGGAAAAAGAGTCCCCTCTCTCATCTTCCTGGCTGCTAATGTATGCTAATGTTCATATTTTAAATTGCCATTTTATTTCCTAAAACAATGACCCTTCCACCTCCCTCAGACCTCTAGTAAGCCCTGCTGCTTGTAACACTGCTCTAATCATATGACAGATTGGGCCTCCTTGGACAATAACCTTGGCCTGGAAAACATCTCATGCCCATGGACACTGTGTGTTAGAATATTGTAAAAACATGGCTTTTGAGGATAGATCTTATAGGTAGGTCATTTTTCTAAGGCCCACTCCACTCAGACACAACTTCTTTTTCTTCTTCATCACACGGTTCATTTACTTCCTAGCACTCCTTACAGTGGTGGTGACTCAGGTTATACCAATTATACTCAAAAGATCAGAAAATCTCAGAATACTACCTGTCAGAATATCTTGTACCAGTTATCTGACTAGACCAGATGTTTAGATAGAGAAATTCCCAAAATCTTGTTAGAATAGAAGGAATTCAATAGCGAATAATGTATTTATAGACACCAGTGTATCTATCTATTGTTGAAGGACCTGTAGCCTTGGAAATTTTAGAATAATGTTCTAGAATAGCAGTCAACAAAGACCTTGTTAAGCTTGAGGTCATGTTCTCTGATTGTTGTTTGTTTCTTTATAGTCCATGGTGGGTGGTAGGGAGCAAGAGAAAGAATGAGAGAGGGAGAGAGAGAGAAACCTGCCCATCCACATGTGTGCTAATGGGAAAGTTGCGTTGAGGTGGGTAGCAGTGTGAGCAGGAAGGGGTAGAATGCATGGCATCACAGAGTGCGCAGTGGCAAGGAAGAACTCCATATACCCCTTAAAGTCCACTTTCCATTTTTGACTACATAGCTTAGATTGACAAAATCTGCTCTAGAATGTGTTAATTATCTGAGTCATTATTACCGCTAAAACACTTCAGCATCAAGGAAATAGCCTCAAAAGGATTTGGGAATTAATTGGTAATTCAGCAGCAAATCTCACTGTTCCTGTCTCCTATCCCACAGCTTGGTGTCCCTTTTTTTTTTTTTTTTTTTA
>NW_012100543.1:6788332-6908960 GCF_000951045.1 Mandrillus leucophaeus | reverse complement strand
TTTTTTTTTTTTTGTATTTTTAGTAGAGATGGGGTTTCACCGTGTTAGCCAGGATGGTCTCGATCTCCTGACCTTGTGATCTGCCCACCGCGGCCTCCCAAAGTGCTGGGATTACAGGCGTGAGCCACCACGCCTGGCCTCGGTGTCCCTTTTCTATCCCTATTGTTTCTGCTTTGGTTTAGAACCTTGTAATCATATATATATACATATATATGAAGAGAGAAAGAGAGAGAGAGAGACAGATAGAGGAAGAGAGAGAGTCTAACTCTGTTACCCAGGCTGGAGTGGTGTCAACACTGCTCATCAAAGCCTCGATCTCCTGGGATCAAGTGATCCTCCTGTCACTGCCTCCTGAGTACCTAGGACCACATGCCTGGCTAAATTCTTTGAGCTTTTGCAGAGACGGGGGTCACACTTTGTTGCCCAGGCTGATCTTCAACTTCTGGGCTCAAGAAATCCTCCCATCACAGACTCCCAAAGTGCTGGGATTTCAGACGTGATTCACTGCACCTGGCCTCTTACCTGAACTATTTAAACAGTCTCCTGACTTGTCCTCTTCCAAGGCTCCCCTTGCTGCAACACATATTCAGTGCAGCAGTCACATTGAGTTGTCCAGAATTAAATTCGACCATGTTACTCTTATTATTAAAATCTTCCAATAACTTCTCGTTTTTTATAGGCAAACATCCACACTCTTGAGCAATGAAAGGTCCTTCCCAACCGTATACTTATGTTATGCTCCTTCATTAGAGCCTGATATTAAATAAGTAAATACTGAGTTAATGTTTGTTGAGCGAATGAATGATTAGTGGATAAGTAAATGTATTGATGTCATTAATACAGCTCAATATCCTAGATATGTTTTGAATAATTTTAGTTTTCAACAGAGAGTTAGGGGAGCAAGAAACTGCCTTTGACTAGATTGTGTGTTCACTGCATTCAGCGTTCTCATGATTGGGAACAAAAGACTATTCTGCTAATATGTAAGTTTCCATACAGATGTTAGTTCTAGAGAAGTCTTAATTCAAATGAAACAAAACAAAGAAAGCTTGAGTCTAAGTCTGTTGCTTAGGTTTCCCTTTGTTCACATCTACATCTGAACAGAGATTAATATGCCTTTTCCCCTCATAAACATAATTCCCAGGAAGCCAGTGTCCACCTCAATTGATTTAAAACCATAGCTATGGAGAGACTACACAGCCGTTCATTACTGTAGTTTCCGTCTCTTCCTTATTCCCAATACGTGTTACAGTCAGTAAGATTTATTTCCCCAAAACACCAATCTTCTTACCTGCTCTCCAATCCTGCTTTGATATTCCCCCTCTCAGTTAACTGCATTTTGATAAAAGCATGCTAGTATTTAACAATAGCCTTAATTTCTAGCCTGCATTAGAAATGAACAATGGTGACATTTCAGGAACCAAGGTGAGCTGCTGTAAGAAATCACTGGAGATGGAATAGTCAGAAAATGAGATTTTTGACTCATATTACTGTGACCTTCAATAATTACTCCTAGAACATTTAGATATTTATGTCCTGTGTAAGTCATCTCTGAAAACTGTAGAAGTAACATGCCCTTGGTTTACAATGTGAATGGTATTAACTTTGGTGCCCCTGCACAATTGACTCTTTCCCACTAGAATATGGGCCTGCTAATAAAAATCCTACGGTCTTGGCTATTCAGTTTCTCTCTGAATGTTGGCATTTGTTTTGAGACCCATTTTTTTCTGAATGTAACCAGAGCTGCTATGTTTATGTAAAACAGGGAGTGAGAGAGGTAATGAAGCCAGGATCGATTGCCTAGTAATAGCTATGATTCCATAGACATTAAAGGGTATTTGTAATTTAGGCCCCTAATATGGCCTAATGCCCTATCTTGTGTAGCTATTGATTTTTCAATAGTAGAATAGCCCCAGCAAACCATTCAGGGCTAAATTTTCCCTGTTATATCAAGCAAGGATAAAAAGATCTCTTTTACAGGAGCCGAGCCTAGAGAAATGTTTTCTATTCTGAAAGCTTTAAGGGCTCTCTAGTTTATGAACTTACTTTCCAATGTGACTTCTGCATGCATCCCTTTCTTTGCCTCCTCCAAAACTAAAAAGTAAAGCAATATTAAGGAAAGGTCTTTTATTATTTAGCAGCTACCAACAAAGAAGCAACAAGAAGCAACAATGCCTTATCACTGACTGCTCTAAGAATGATGTTCTGAAATGACCCATTACCTCAAAACAGACATATAGACCACTGGAATAGAATACAGAGCCCCCAAATAAATCCACATAGCTTGTCAACTAACCTTGGATAAGAGTCCCAGGATCACACAATGGGGACTGGATAGTGTCTTCAATAAATGATGATGGGAAAACTGGAAATCCACATTCAGGAGAAAGAAACTGGACTCTTATATCACACCATATATGCAAATTAAATCAAAAGGAATTTAAATTTAGACATAATCCCTGAGACCATAAAACTATTAAAGAAAACCATAGGGAAAAGGCTTCTTGACATTGTCTGCTCAATAATTTCTTTTGATATGACACCAAAAATATGTAACAAAAACAGAAGTAGACAAGTGGAAAGGCATCAAACCGAAAAGTTTATGCACAGCAAAAGAAAAAAACAACAGAATGGAAAGCCAACTTATGAAAAGGAAAAAAAACTGTAAACCATATATTCAATAAGGGGTTAATATCCAAATATATAAAGATCTAACACAACTCAAGAGCAACAAAAATATACTGATTTAAAAATAGAAAACCTGAGTAGACATTTCGCAAAAGAAGTTATATAAATGGCCAAGAGGTATGTGCAAAGGAGCTCAACAACATTAATGATCAGAAAAAGGCAAGTCAAAACCACAAATAAGATGTCACTTCACACCTGTTAGGATGTCTATGTTCAAAAGGACAAAAAAGAACAAGTGTGGGCAAGGATGAAGCGAAGAGAGAACTCTTGTAGGCTTTGGATAGGAATGTAAATTAGTACAGCCATTCTGTAAAACAATATGGAGATTCCTCAAAAAATTATAAATAAGACTACCATATGATCTAGTAGTCTTACTTCTCTGAATACATATCCAAAGGAAATGAAATCAGTATCTCAAAAACCTCCTTGTACTCCTATGTTCATTGCAGCATAGTTCACAAGAGCCAAAATAAGGAAACAGCCTAATTGTCCATCAACAAATAAATGATTAAAGAAAATGGTCTAGATAGAGAGCCTTATTTAGCTTTTAAAAATAAGGAAATGCTATCATTTGCAAGTAATATGGATGAACCTGGAGGACATTATGCTAAGTTTAATGAGCCAGACACAGAAAGGCAAATACTGTAGATCTTACTTATATGTGGAATATAGTCAAATTCATAAAAGGAGAAAGTAGAATAGAAGTTGACAGGGGCTGGGGTAGAAGAAATGGGAAGATGTTTGTCAAAGGATACCAGTGTCAGTTATGAAGGATGAATACTTTCTGAAGATCAAAAGTACAGCAACGTAAATATGGTTAACAATAGCATGTTTTACTCTTTAAGTTTGCTAAGAGGGTAAATCTTGTGTTCTCATCACACATACAAAGAGAAAAAGAAAATAGTAACTATGTAAGGTAATGAATATGTTAAATAAGCTTGATTGTGGTGACTATTTGACAATGTATAGGTATATCAAAACATCAAGTTGTATACCTTAAATATATACAGTTTTTATTTGTCAATTATACCTCAAAAACAATAGGGAAAAAGTCAAAGTTAGACTGGATTCAATAAAAAGAGTGTACATAGCAAGAAGAGATGATTTTAACAAAATAATACATTTTTTTTGTCACTGCTTTGCCTAACAACTTTCCAAGAGTAATCTACCCTAAAGGTCTCCACCATCTTTCAGGAATATTTCCACAATCTTGGAAAAATAATTTTCATAGATTAAAGGTAAATATTACTTTCCATTCTTTATAGATTGAGTAAAATTGGAGAGTACTGCTATACTACATTTCTTTTGTCAAAGAAGAGGCAATAAAACCAATGATTTAGGAATCTTGTGTAAATATCAAATGGTAACTATAATTAGATGACTTTTTTAGAACAAGAATAAGAGAATGAAGAATTGTAATAATCCCTAACCAATCAACAAATAAATAAGCAGATATATATTTATTATTACCACAAATAAGTAAAGACACACACACACACACACACACACACAAACAAACGTATAAATATGCCTGAGACCTTTCTAGAATAACCCAGCAACTGCCAGGGCTTCATAAAGCATGAAGCCTGAAGACAGACTGCAATTTATTACAGGTTAAATGTTGCCGAAGGTTGACCTTTTTAGCCAGATCATCCTCCACTATGTTACTCCCGATGAGTTTTTCAGAGCTATGCCCCTTTTCTGTAATTCAGAGTTCCAGGCCATATTCTTATTCTGAAATGAGATTTCCTATCCTTGAATAGCTTGATTAGCTCTATTCTCCCATAGTACTATAGCCACACAACTCAAGCTTTTTGGCTTTCACCTTAGATTTGTTTAGATAAATACTATCAAGGCCAATGAATGACTAAATAATAAGTAGTTCTCACTGCTGTATTCATGCTGGCCTTATTTTGTGTTTCTCTAAATGTTGTTTACACACTACTATAAAGAAATATGTGAGGCTGGGTAATTTATAAAGAAAAGAGGTTGAATTGGCCCAGGGTTCTACAGGCTGTACAGGCAAGGCACCAATATCTGTTTGGCCTCTGGCGAGGGCCTTAGGAAGCTTACAATTATGGCAGAAGGTGACGTGGACACAAGCACATCACATGATGAGAGCAGGAATGAGGGAGAGAGAGCAATAGAAGAGGTACCACACTCTTTTAAACAACTAGTTCTCAGATGAACTAACTGAGCAAGAACACACTCATCACCAAGAGGATGGCACTAAGCCATTCATGAGGGACACACCCCCATGATCCAAACACCTCCCATCAGGCCTCATTTCCAAAACTGAAAATCACATTTCAACATGAGATTTGAAGGGGACAAACCTTCAAACCATTTAATTCCACCCCGACCTCCCTTGATCATTAATATTGAGTGTCAACTTGATTGGGTTGAAGGATGCAAAGTATTGTTTCTGGGTGTATCTCTGAGGGTATTACCAAAGGAAATTAACACTTGAGTCAGTAGACTTGGAGAAGCAGACCCACCTCAACCCGGGTGAGCACCACCTAATCAGCTGCCAGCACAGCTAGAATAAAGCAGACAGGAGAAGACGGAAGAGCAAACTTGCTGAGTTTTCCAGCCTTCATCTTTCTCCTGTGTTTGATGCTTCCGGCCCTTGAATATCAGACTCCAAGAGTCTTTGAACTCTTGGACTTACACCAGTGGTTTGCCAGGGGCTCTCAGGCTTTTGGCACAGACTGAAGGCTGCACTGTCAGTTTCCCTACTTTTGAAGTTTTGGGACTCGGACTCATCCACCACTGGCTTCCCTGCTCCTCAGCTTGCAGACAGCCTATTGTGGGGCTTTACCTTGTGATCATGTGAGTTAGTTCTCCTTAATAAACTCCCTTTCATATATACATATATCCTATTAGTACTGTCCCTCTAGAGAACCCTGACTAATACACACTCCAAATCGTATGTTCTTGTCACATTTCAAAATAAAATTATGCATTTGCAATAGTCCCCAAAAGTCATAACTCATTTCAGCACTAACTCAAATGCCCCAAGGCTAAAGTCTCATCTAAAGATGAGTTCCTTTTACCCATGAGCCTGTGAGATCAAAAATAAGCTATTTACTCCCACATATAAGGTCGCACATTCCTATTCCAAAAAGGAGAAATTACCCAAAAGAAAGGGTCAATAAGCCTAGCACAAGTCCGAAACCCAGCAGGATTGTCATTAAATCTTATAGCTCCAAAACAATCTTCTTTGACTTCTATCACACATCCTGGTGTGAGAAGTGGGCTTCCAAGGCCTTAAACAGTCCCCCACTATGTGGCTTTCCTAGATTCATACCCTGTGGCTGCTCTCATAGGTTGGTGAGTGCTTGTGGCTTTTCCACACTGAGGTTACAAGCTGCCAATGGCTCTACTATTTTCAGGTCTAGAGGGTTGCGGCCCCCTTCCCACAGCTCCACTAGGCAGTGCTATGGTGAGGACTAGTGTGGGTGCTCCAACACCATCTTCCTCCTCTGTACTACCCTAGTAGACTTTCTCTGGCAGGGGGTTTTGGGGGGAGCTCCAACCATGTGGTGGGCTTCTGACTGAGCACCCAGGCTTTTCCATACATCCTCATAAATCTATTTGGGAGTTGTCAAGCCTCTCTCACTCTTGCATTCTGTTTGCCTGCAGGCTTAACACCATGTGGAAATTGTTAAGGCTTACAGCAGCTTGTGCTCTCCAGATTGTATCTGGGACACTCGTACTTTCCCTAGCTGTATCTGTGGCCTATTAAGCCATGACTATAGCTGGAGCAGTTGGGATGCGAGGAGCAGTGTCCCAAATCTGCATAGCAGTGGTTCCCCTGGCCTGGTCAGTGTGACCATTCTTTCCTCCTAGGCCTCTGGGCCTGTCATGAGAAGGGCTGACTTGAAGACTTCTGAAATGTCTTCAAGCCTTTATCCCCATTGTCTTGAATATTAGCACTTGGCTCTCTTTTAGTCATGCTAATCACTTTAGCAAGTAGTTTTTCCACAGGCTGCTTGGATTCTTTATCTACCACAGGGCTAGGCTGAAAATTTTCCAAACTTTTACACTCTGATTCCCTTTTAAATATAAGTTTCAAGTTTCAGTAATTTTTTTTTGCTCCCATATCTGATCATAGGCTTTTAGAAGCAGCCAGTCAACATCTTGAATACTTCATTGCTTAGAAATTTCTTCCACCGGATACCCTAGGTATACCCTACTTGCTAAAGCAATTCTGCAGCTTTACAGAAAGCATGGTGCTGGCATCTGCTTCTGGTGAGGGTCTCAGGAAGCTTACAATTATGGCAAAGGCAAAGAGGCAGCAGGTGTGTCATATGGCAAGAAGGAGAAAGTGGGATGAGGTGCCACACACTTTTAAACAACCAGATCTCACATGAACTCAGAGCTGGAACTCACTCATCACCAAGGGGATGGCATAAGTCATTCATAAGAGATCTACTTCTATGATCCAAACCCCTCCCACAAGGCCCCAGCTCCAACACTTGGGATCATATTTCAACATGAGATTTGGAGGGGACGAACATCTAAATCACATAATTCCATGTCCTATTTTAGTTAAGCTTTTACTTTTTCATAAACCATATTTTACAAACCCAAAGACTACAAGGGAAATATCAATTTGCATTCTGACACCACTAGTAGTGATGTCAGTGGCATACTCTGTGACTTTGGGCATGTCCACGTAACATTGATGAGCATGGTTTTCTCTTCTGTAGCAAGCACTCCTCTGCCTAATTCATATGACTAAAGCAATGGTTCTCAAACATATGGTCTCAGGAAACCTTTAAAATCTTAACAACTAGTAATGACCCCAAAAAGGTATTTTATAATATGAATTTTATATATAAATGTTTTATTGGAAGTCCACTTTTATGAAAATAACCTTTTTTCAAAAATTTCATAAGAAAAAATAGTATTATTTTACGTATTTGAAATATCTTTTTAATGCCTGGTTTAATAAAAGACAATTGAATACTCATGTCAGCTTCTAGATTCAATCTGTTTCAATATGTGTCTTTGGCTGGAATACATGAAGGAAACTTGGGCTCACCAGACATATAGTTAGAAAAGGGTGGAGTATTTTAACAGTCTTTTTGAACAACTGTGGACATTGTGCTTTGATATTACAACAAAACTGGAGAAGTGGTAAGTTCTAAATGATTAGTTGCAACATGGAATCTGAAACCACATCCATGAACTATGTGTAATCTGGCATATTAAGATCTATTTATCGATCTTGCACTTTGAATGGATCCTTTGCTCATGAATCTTTGTGTAACATGAATCATCTCGAACATGTTGGTTCATTGAGTTATGCAGGGCTTCAAAATGTTAACACATTTTATTATACAATATTAAAAATCACATTTGTTAATATGATAATGGTTCTCATTAACGGAATCTTTAAATTTTGAAAAGCTGTCAAACTCATGGTGGTAGACACAAGTTTTACAAATTTTAATATTTATCAGAAAACTTGAATTTTATTATCGGCAAAGAGTGCTGTTAGTTGTTGTCCTTGATGTAATACACTCACTTTATTTTCATTCATTTTGAAGGAAACATTCACTAAATACCCAAGCCTGAGCAGCCATTGTATGGTAGTTGTTCTTTGAAATAAAAATCCTGTTTTATGATAAAAGCACCTAGTTGAGCTTGCAGCTCAAAAATTGTACAAGTGCTTTTCCTTGAGAAAACCACTGTACTTTGGTATGGAAAAGAAATATTTTATGCCTACAGTTTCCAAACTGTGTGCCAGAACACCCCCTAAAGCACCAACAAAAATTCACGGTAGCACCACAGGGTATTTGAATATTTCAAGGGAGACGCGGCATCATCTAGTAAACACTGGGCAAACTACTAGCTAGAGGTAGTTCAGTTTCAACATTAGATCGCACTACACCCCTTTGAAGGATGCCATAGAATTACCAACTTGCATTTTCTGCAGTTGCTGTGATAAAAAGCAAGTTACTACTAGAAAATCAAAGTGCAACAGGAAATGAAGGCGACTTCAATCTGATTCCAAGGTTTGAGAAATTTGGGCAGTGACCAACTAACACCTTCCGTTAGTAATTGACTTCTATGAATGACATAACATTATTTTTTCAAATGGCTCCTAAGTGGAAGACAGTAATACTGATCATCCTAACCATGTGTAGGCCTAGGCTAATATGTATGTCTTAATTTTTCACAAAAAAATTTTAAAAAGTAAGAAAATTTAAAAAAATTAAAAATAGAAAAGTTATAGAATAAGGATATAAGGAAAATATTTTATATATCTATATACTACATTTATGTATTAAGCTGTGTGTTATTTAAAAAGACTCAAACAGTTATAAAAGTTTATAAGATAAAAAACTTAGAGCAAGTTAAGGTTAATTTATTATTGAAGAAAAAATATGAATTTAGTGTGGCCTAAGTATATAGTGTTTATAAAGTCTACAGTAATGTACAGCTCATGTCCTAGGCCTTCACATTCATTTACCACTCACTGATTGAGTCAACCAGAGCACCTTCTGGTTCTGCAAGCTCCATTTATGGTAAGTGCTATATACAGGTGTACCATTTTTATCCTTTATATCATATTTTTACTGTAACTTTTCTATGTTTAGATACACAAATATTTACCATTGTGTTCCAACTACACACAATACTCAGTAGAGTAACAAGCTGTGCAGGTATGTAGCCTAGGAGTACTAGGCTGTACCATGCAGCCTAGGTGTGTAGTAGACTATACTATCTAGGTTTGTGTAAGTATACTCTCTGATGTTTGCACAATGATAAAATTGCCTAATAATGTGATTCTTAGAGTGTACCCCTGTTATCAAGTGATGCATGACTGTACTTAATAAATACAACTGGTAGGACTGGTTGTGTTCTGAATTTTCTTTGGTATAGGTACCAACATAAAAACAATCACTAAGGCACTACGGAGAAAGCTTGGGAACCTATTATTTATGTGTGCTTTCTATTTTATCACACAGAATATTAAACAGGTATGTACCCAAGGGTTGAGATAGTTAATAAAATATGTTTTGCCATTTCATCAAAGATCCTCTTAAGAAAAATTGTCTCCTTTTTTTCCCCTGAGTATTTGGTGTTGAAAAACTACAGTAACTATTAGAATAGTTGGGCACCATTGCCTTGATTCATGCTTTTAACTAAATTGTTTTTGCTTTACCAGTAAATGTCAACAAGTGAAAAAGGCAAATAGTTTTTCAGTGTTGTTATGAAAATAGTTTTGACCTTACAGAACTATTGAAGAAGGGACTCCTAGGGATCTGTTTACCATATTTTGAAAACCATTGAGTTAAAGGAATGATTAAATATAATCACTGTGATGATGCTTCGCATAATGCAAATTGCTGGACAAATTCTACTTATTAATTCTTTGCCTCTCTTTAATCTTACTGCCTGAGTCTCTGCCTTAGAAACCAGTGGCCAAATTCTCAGTTTATGAAGTTGTTCTTTGTTCTCAGTTCTTCTCAGAAGAAACTGTCTCTTCTTGAACTCTAGTCCCAGGCTTCTTGCAAGCTACTGACAGTGGTTTTTTGTTTTTTTTTGTTTTTTTTTTTTTTAATGTTTGTCATTCTCAGACTCCTGCCAATTTAATCCATTCAATGAAGCAGCAATATTGATTTCAAATAACAGAATATGATATTGGATAATACAGGCACAAAAGAAACTTATTGAAAAGAAACGAGGTAGTTTACAAAACTGACTATAAGGCTGGCATGCCAGGCACAGGTATAAACCAAGCTAGGAAAAGCAGAGCCAAGATCAAGCCCAAGACAAATGCATCTGAAATGTCACTGCTGCTTCTGAACACTTACCCGCTCATCACTGAATTCTTGACTCCACCACAGCTGCCACAGACAACCTCTGACAGACTTTACATCTCTGTGTAATTCTCTCAAGATTCAATTTCCTGGGTGCGAGCAAGTGATTGACTGTAGTTTAGCTGTGGACCCATTCTCCAACTGTCAGGAGACAGGCAGAATAAGTAGCTTTCTCTTTTCAACTTCTGACTCCTGTCTATATAGATCTTTAACCAAAATAGACAGCAGGATGTTTGGTGCTGAGCCATTAAATTGACAAATGTCAATACTATTCACTCTTTTAGTGAACAGTATTTAAACACACACTTCTCACTTACAATTTTTAAGACTGCTTAACCTATCAAAAAGTATTCACTAAGGAGATATATTTTTTTAAAATCATCAGTAATTCCACCTGGCTACAAGTTCAACATACCTGGTGACATCTGTTTCTCTTATCAGTATTTCTTTGTGATTTTGCCATAATATTCTGAATCTAACACCCTCTATCCCTTGTCAAATAGTTTGGGGGAATTTGAGGGCAAAAAAGATACTAATTAACTTGCATACTTATTTAATTAACCCATAAAGAAAGAAAACATATGTAGATTCAACAGTACTTAGCTGTGCAACTGATGACGTTACTGTAGTTGACATTTATGATTTTTCTTCGCATATATGTACTTGTTATATTTTTCAAGTTCAGCAAGTACTTTTAAGTTCATCAAAGGCAACCTGCAGCTAAGTGACTCAAACTTTTATTCCTGATAGACCTGAGAATGGAAGGTTCTGATTACATTGGACTGAAATGGTTTACCATTAACTTTTAGCAGCAGTAGTACAAGGAGATGTTCCATGTTTCAGGGGAATTCTCTATATGTCATTCATAATCTTTATTACTCCCATTAGGTGGCAACGACTGTGTTTTCCCTGGAGAGGCAGACTCAATCACACTAGCCAACACTATAATCCCTGTTTTGGCTTGTTTTCTTAGTGATAAGAGGAGCCTAACTTGATCAAGTGAAAATCAGGAGTCCAGTTCAATGGAACTGTTATTGTGTCCCCTGATAAATGCATTCTTCCTTTGGCATTAAAATCTGTAAACCAGTAGAGCCAAGAGTAACAAGGACAGAAAGCAAAAAGTATGTAAGTGATTAATTAGATGGAATTATGACAGGTACCATTTTCAATTCTAGCTCTTATTTACCTATCCTATAATTTACAGCTGTGGGAGAATTAGCACCACATATTGATTGCTGGTTTAGAACATATACTGTATCCAGAAGTACTAGCTAGCACAGTAATTGATCTTTGATGGCTCATTCCACTGTAGGATAGATATGCTAGCTTCTTCAAGATGAAGGGTTATGTGGACCCAGTCATACCACAACATTCTGCCCTGGCCCCAAAAATTTATGTTCTTCTCACATGCAAAATGCATTGTCCAGAGTCTCATCTAAATCAGACACACATGAGACTCAAGGTACAACTCACCTTGGTGGAAATTGTTCTCTAGCTGTGAACCTGTAAAATCAAACAAGTATGTACTTTCAAAACGCAATTATGAGATAGGCATAGGATAGACACTGCTATTCTGAAAGACAGAAATAGAAAATAAAAAAGGGTAATATGTCCCAAGTAATTCCACAACTCAACAAGGAAAAAAAAAAAAATTAAATATTGAGGCTTGAGAATAATCTTTGACTCCATGCCCTGCCTTTTGGACACACTGGGACAAGTGTTGGCTTTGCTGGGCACAGCCTATGTAGCAGCTCTTGGGTTGGAGTTGGGTGCCTGTGGCTTTCCAAGGATGGCATTGTATGCTGGTGGCTCTACAGGTCTGGGACCTTGGGGATGGCCCTGCCCCCATGGCTCCACTAAATATTGCGCTAGTGAGGGTTTGTGGAGGTGGCCCCTCCCGTAGTGCTGCTGAGTATTGCCCTAGTGAAGACTTCACAGTGTCCCTGCTACCTTGGATTTACCTTAATACAGGCTTTCTGTAGTGGCTCCATCCCATGGCCCTGCTGGGCATTGCCCTAGTGGGGGTTTTCTGCAGAAGCCCCACTCCTGTGGCAGGTCTTCACTGAGACCCAAAGCTCTCTGAGGTAGCCTTTAAAATCTAGGTGGGAGTAGCCATTCCTCTACAGTTTTTGTACTTCATATACCTGCAGTGTTGGCATCATCCAGATACCACCATGGTTTACCACTTGCGACTTCTGCAGAGACAGCCTGAGCTACATCTGGGCCCTCTGTAGCCACAGCTGGGGAAGCCAAGGATCACATGCACTGGAATGCAGAAAGACAAGACTTGAGGTGGTTCTGGGCAGCAAGCCTCAAATTCCGGTAGACTCCCTGAACCCCTTCTTTAAAATATTTCTGCCTTCAAGGACCTGGAACTCTGAATCTGTGATTAGAGTGACAGCCTCAAAGATTTCTGAAATGCTTTGGGAGTCTTTCTTCCACTGTCACGATGAATGTCATCTGGCCTCTTTATATTCTCAGTAATCTTATCCAACTTTCACTTTGCCACATCCTTGGTATTGTCTCCCAAGCATGTTTTTTTTTTTTTTTATTTTCTTACATGGTTAAACTTACATTTTGATCATGAATTTTATTTATTTATTTATTTATTTATTTATTTATTTTTGAGACAGAGTCTCACCCTGTTGCCCAGGCTAGAGTGCAATGGCATGATCTCGGCTCACTGCAACTTCCACTTCCCAGGTTCAAACAATTCCCCCATCTCAGTCTCCTGAGTAGCTGAGATTACAGGTGCACCCCACCACACCCAGCTAATTTTTTGTGTCTTTAGTAGAGACAGAATTTCTCTATGTTGAGCAGGCTGGTCTCAAACTCCTGACCTCGTGATCTACCTGCCTCAGCCTCCCGAAGTGCAGGGATTACAGGCATGAGCCAACGCGCCCGGCCTGAATTTTATCTATAATTCATTTCTGTCTTCCTGTATTTTACTCTAAGCTGCCAAGAGAAGCCGTACAGCTCCCTCAACTCCTTGCTTAGAGATTTCTTCCACTAAATATCCTAGTTTATCACTTGCAAGTTCTGCTTTCTACAAAGCACTGGGAAATTGACACAATTTAACCAAGTTCCTAGGTAATCTTTAAGAAGACTAGGGCTTTCCCTTTGGCCCTCTTCTTCTTTTGAACCCTCAGTGGAATCTCTTTTAACTCTCTGTTCATGGAAATGTAGGCTTTTTCTATCTTTCACTTCTAAATTCTTTCTGATTTTATCCACTACGCAATTCCAAAGCTGCTCCCACAATTTTATGTATTTGTTACAGCAGAATGCTGCTCCTGGTACCAATTTCTGTCTTAGTTTTATTTCAGGTTACTATGACAAATACCACCGCCTTGGTGATTTATAAACAATCAAAAATTATTTCTCATAGTTCTGGAGGCTGAGGAGTCCAAAATAAAGACATAGGCAGATCCGATGTCTGATGAGGACTACTGTCTGCTTTCAAGATGGCACCTTCATCCTGTGTCCTAAAATGACACAAGGACAGAAGAGATAAACTGTGTCCTTACATTGCAGAAGAAATGGAAGGGCCGAGCAGCCCTCTGAAACATCTTTTATAAGGTCACTAATCCTATTCATGAGAGTTCCACCCTTATGACTTAATCACCCCCAAAGGCTTAACCTCTTAATACTATCTTATCAGTGATGAGGTTTCAACATATGAATTTTGGGAGACACATTTAGAACATAGCATTATCACATATGAGAGATGTTGCAAAAAACATACAGTAAGCCCTTGAAGTATTAATGAAACTGAGCTAAGAGACAAGCAGAACTTATTTTCTGGTCCTGACAGGATGAAGTAAAGAAATGCAGAAGCCAGCAGGGGTTGCTGAAAACACCTCCAGTTGTCCTCACTGCCCATTAGCATAAGACTCTCCCACCAGTTCCATGATAGTTTACAAATGCCATGACGATGACCTGCAAGTACCTCCCCTTTCCATGGCAACAATCGGGAAGTGACCATTCTTTTCTAAAGAGTTCTGAATAACCCACCCCTAATTTGCATGTAGTTAAAAAGTGGGTATACATACAGCTGCCAACAGCCCAGATCCTGCTGACCCTGGGCAGATTGCCTAGGAGTTAGCACTGCTCCACAAGGAACAGCTCTGGTTCAATAAGAGATTGTGGTCTAATACCACTGACTCACCCTTGAATTCTCTCCTGGGTTAAGCCAAGAACTCTCCCAGGCTAAGCACCAATTTCAGGACTCACCTACCTGCTTGCATCATCTGGTGACCACAAAGATAATAAAGACATCAATATGGCAAAGACGTCAATATGGCGATCAGCCATCAGTGAGATGGCAAGATAGCAGTTGGCTAGACAGTGAGAAATGGTGAGAGGGCACTCAGCTAGATAGCCAGAGATGGTGAGATAACAATTGGCTAGATGGTGAGAGATGGCAGCAGTAACAATAAAGAGCTGCTAACACTGCAGAGCTGTAACACTAACCATAGGCTCTTTGAAGAGCCGTTATCTTTCCTGACAGGCAGTGGGGCCAATTGGATGGGTGAGCAGCCACAATACCGCCTCCGGTGAGACCCACCAATACAGCAGGCCATTCACAGGACCACATGCTGGTCCCCTCACAGCAGCCAAAACTACCCAAGCTGGGGGAACCTCCACCTTAACCTGGAAGATCTCCACCTTAACCCGAAGTTGGAGACTGATCAGTGCCATTTTGGCTCCTGTGGACTGGTGAGTGTCCCCTCTACCCCCACCAATATCAGGTGAGCCAAGAAATAAGGGCTTTGGCTAGGTAGTCAATTCAAAGTCTCCTGTAGCATGCTTGACCAACTATATCCTTTGTCATCCCTTCGCTTGGTCCTTTCTTCTCCAAAGTCATCACATTTTTTTCTGTCAGTCATTTTATTTCATTTTCTTTTCCACTCTGATATTTATGTTTTGGTTACGGGAATTTTTTTTCTGGCGTTAGCTCCCTGATAGTTGTATTTGGGTAATTATTTAAGCAAGGCACTAGGTTGTAAGAGATCTCCAATTGTGTTGACTCTGGAATGCCTGAGTCATATTGCTGTGCAGCCCCAATCAAGTGTTTGGGCTTCACTCCTGGCTGTGCCCTGGATGTTTCAGGGTTTTCAGCATGGTAAGCCCCTAAATATTACAGGATATTTGTCATTGGTGTGAGGACACTCGTTGACTGATATTCAGGTGTTCCAGGTTTCTTGGCACTGAGTATCACTGGCTGCCCCCAGAGGCTCCAGAGTTTCAGCATTTGCATTCCTTCTAGGATGGTAGGTTAGAGGCCAATCTGAGAGGAATCCCAGGCTTGTCTTTTTCTGATTTCTGCCCTATAGTTTCACCACTCTGTTTTCACTTTTCCTTTTATACTTTGCCTAGTAAAAATACCTCTTTTGTCATATTTCATTTGCTGGCAAGCACAGTACTCTGCTGCCTGCCTGTATCTCACAATCCAGTTTTGTAACACTTTGCTACCTATACTTGCACCTTCTCTGCAGGAGGTTAAAATCTAGAAGAGAAAAATAATGAGAGCCCAGTTGCTTTTCCTCTTGCTAGACTTAGAAAAACTTCTGTGTCTGGTAAAGATCCTTGTTACACACAAGGAGAATGGCAAACATCCCAGAGGATTCACCACTAGGGTTTATTCTGGGCACCTGGGCAAATTCAAATTCAGCTTAAAGAAAACAAACTCATTTTGTAGTGCAACACCATTAGGGTACAATACACATTGGGAGACCAAAAAATTTATTCTAAAAAATGGTTCTTCATGTCAAAATACTATTTTACAGTTGGACTTATTTTATTTAAAAAAAGAAAACTGGGGAAGGTACCTTCTGTACAGACTTTTATGGCCTTTTACTGGCTTATGTTACTGCCAGGCACCCAGAAGCAACACCTATGGGATCTCCTTCTAGCTGCTCCCTGTAGAAGGCCTACACCCTCCTCAGAGTCTCCTCAGTCCTCTCATCCTGAAGGGGGGTCCCATTAGTTCTATAATGCAGGATTCCACCCCTAAATCATCAGGCATCCCTCCCTCTTATCCAACTAGCCCCAGCCTATGCCCCTTGTTTCTCAAAGAAGTAGCCCAATCAGTACCACCAGGAATGGGGCCCCATATCAGCCCCTAAAACTAAATCTGTGTCCATTGCAGGAGGTAGTTAATGGAGATACAGGAACACTCTGAGTATATATGCCATTTTCTATATCTGATTTGGCTTTATGTGAGGAGAAATTTGGCCAGTTTTCAGAGAATCCAGAAAGTTTATAGAGGAGTTTGTTAAGTTGACCATGTTCTTTGATTTAACTTGGCATGAATTGACAGTATTGTCATCTACTTTCTGCGCTGTGGAGGAAAAGTGGAAGACTCTGAGTGCCAACTGTGAATGTGCAGGTAGAGTGGCCACATGTAACCAAGTCCATTCCAATTATCACATGAGAAGAGATGCATTTCCAGATCTAGACCCTACTTGAAATAACAAAGGAGGTTCCCAAGATCTTGAACACAAAAATTACATGGTTACTTGTTTAATAGAAGATATAGAGAAGTGTGTGATTAAGCCAGTTAATCATGACAAGGTTAGAAAAGTAACTTAGAGAAAGGATAAAAATCCCACTCTGTTTCAGGGCCATTTGGTTGAGGTACTCAGAAAATATACTAATGCAGACGCAGATTCCCTGGAAAGGCGAGCTCTCCTGGGTATGCATTTTATTACTCAATCTGCCCCTGACATTAGGAGAAAGCTACGAAAACCAGTAGTGGACCACAAACTCCTATAAGCCAATCACTAAACTTGGCCTTTTGGGTTTATAGCAATAGAGATAGCAATAAACTAGGGTAAAAAACATAAAAAAATAGTCAGAAAGTGTAATAGTTAGTGGCTGCTTTAAGCTTCCTGCTACCTAGGGTTACCCATCCTGAAGAGGTATCACAAGTTCCATGTCTGAGATGCCCAGATGAGAGCCCCCGACTTGAGAGCCCCTGGGCCAGAATCAGGGTGCCTACTACAAGAAAGAGGGCCATTGGCAATGAGAATGTCCTAACTATTCTTGATGAGAAATGGAGAAATCTCCCCATCAATACTAGAGCTAAACTTCTTCCATTTGCCCCCAATGAACTGCCTTGCTCAAGTAAAATACTTGGGCATCCTGGAACCTTGACCCAACAGATAGTGCCCTATACTGGTAGACAAGCAGCTACCCAAACACTTCTCTTCAGTGTCTCCACTACTGGGTGAGCTCTCTGGCAGCTCAGGGACTCTGAGGTCTCCCCTGAAGCAAAATAGTTTGCCCCTCCCTTCCTTATTTAATACTACAGGATCCCCTTTTCTGCCTTTGCTTGTCTTCCATAGCTATCATGGCAAACAAAATTTGGCCAGGTAGACAGGTCTCAATTGTGTAAATAATTTGTATGCAGCTATCTTGTATAGGTAGCTTTATGTGTTTCTGTTTATGTGTACATACGGGTATCGTGATATGTGTTGTGTCTAGAATGCTGTCAAATGACTTATACATAAAAGCGTGCACATAAACAAAACAAATAATATTAAATGCTTTTCAGGTTCATGTGACTTGGTTATCTTTGGGTAAATGAGACTAGTATAAGATTATTAGTTTGATGGGAAAGTTGTGTCTTTTACATTTTAACTTTAAGGCTCTTACCTAGGTGAACCACTAATGTTCACAGGCTTTATTATGGCTAACAGAAAACTGGCTTTACATAGTCATTGGTTTTATATGGCATTCTAATTATAAAATAAAAAGCAACCAGTGCATTGAAAGACAGATGTGAAGAAAGCTAAAGGATACAAAGATGTATTCTTGGTAAGAGAGCATTTAAAAAGTAATGTTATATGAGGAAAAATCTGGTATGGTAAATTCTTGTCCTAGAATAAAATGACTGGCTATTTAAGGGAAAGGTAATATAAGACAAGTCAGAAAGTCCAAGCAAGTCATAGATAGTCCATATGAATTACAATAATGTTTCCTAAGATGAATTCATGAAAAAAAAATGTGTGTAATTAAACTAGCTACAATTAACAAGGAATTATTTATAATACTCTTTCTAAAAATGGTCTTCATATTACAAAAAGATTTTAAGGTATTGATTTCCTTTACAATTCTGTAACCTGTTTCTTTAAAAAAGTTCTCCAATTTGTATCTCGGAGGTTCAATGGTTGCTTTGTCTCGCTGTTATCAGTTTTTTTTTCCTTTTGATAAAGCCTGAGCCATAACTCTCTCTTGAGCTTTTGTCAACACTTGCAAGTTTTTCTCCTCTGGTTCTAACTGTTCTTACGGCATGATGATAAAATACTTTATCTTAGAGTTCTATAAAAGCAATGTTTTCTCCCAATATAACTTGATATTTTTGACATGTCACCTTATTTTTGGTTTTGGTTTCAATCTTTTATTTCTTTTTTTTTTTTTTTTTTTGAGACGGAGTCTCGCTCTGTCGCCCAGGCTGGAGTGCAGTGGCCGGATCTCAGCTCACTGCAAGCTCCGCCTCCCGGGTTCACGCCATTCTCCTGCCTCAGCCTCCCGAGTAACTGGGACTACAGGCGCCCGCCACCTCGCCCGGCTAGTTTTTTTGTATTTTTTAGTAGAGACGGGGTTTCACCGTGTTAGCCAGGATGGTCTCGATCTCCTGACCTCGTGATCCGCCCGTCTCGGCCTCCCAAAGTCCTGGGATTACAGGCTTGAGCCACCGAGTTTTATTTCTTTAAAAAGGTTATAAGGAGTAATGAGTGCCTTCCCACCTCCATTTCAATGTGGCCTAAAATGTTTAATTGGCTATAAGAAATCCAAAATATTGGCCAGCTGGGGCAACATGCCAAAGCCCTGTTTCCACTAAAAATACAAAAATTAGCCAGGTGCGGTAGTGCATACCTGTGGTCCCAGCTACTCAGGAGGCTGATGGGGAACGATTGCTTGAGTCCAGGAGGTGAAGGTTGCAGTGAGACAAGATTGTACCACTGCACTCCAGCCCAGACAACAGAGCCAAACCCTGTCTTAAAAACAGTACAAAACAAAACAAAACAAATACTAAAAACCTAATTTGGGTCATGATGAGAAACAGGGTGATGGACATACTTCACTTGTGTCCCTTTTAGAATTTAGGCCAGGTTCAAAAGGTCTTTCAAAAATACAAAAATATTGCCATTTCCCCCAAAGAAAAACAATATCTCTCCTGTTAAACCAGGAGACTTGGTTCTATTAAAAACTTGGAAAGAAGGATCCCCTGATGATTTTCACCTGGTTAGATATATATAACCAGGGAACTGACCCCAACTATGTCTAGTCCACTATCAAAAGTATCCTCCCAAGTCTCACCTGTTTTTTACCCTTCCTGGGACCTTTGATACCTATCTTTTTACTATTATTTTTTGCCCCTTGATTGTTTAACCTCCTTGTGAAGTTTGTATTTTCTAGAGTACAGCAATTCCATGTAAAGACAATTCTAGCACACAACTTCCAACTCATCGTGTCTTTTGACTTAGAGAATGAAAACATCCTGCCTTTGGGGCCCTTATATCAGGTATCCAGATATTTTTACTCATCCAATCAGGCAGGGCCTATGTCCATAAAGTCAGCAGGAAGCAATTAGAGAAGATCGGCTCCTACTGTTTTGTAGCTTTCTTAAGATTAAAGAAGAGTATCTAATCTCTGAGGGGGTAATGAGGTAGGAGACTGACTGGACTTATTTCCTAGTCCCAACAGGATACAGTGAACAAATCGGCAGGATTCAGCCGATGGTGCTGAAGGCAGCCTCTAGTTGTCTTTGCTGCTCATTGGCATAAGACAGTCCCACCAGTGCCATGACAGTTTACAAACGCTATGGTAGCAGCCTGCAAGTTACTTTCTCTTTCCATGGCAATGACCTACAAGCTACCATCCCTCTTTCTAGATATTTCTGAATAACTCACCCTCTAATTTGCATGTAATTAAAAGTTTCTATAAGTAAGTATACACATAGCTGCCAACTGCCCATACCTTGCTGACTCTGAGCACACTGTGTATGAATTATTCCTTCTCTGTGAAGAGCAGCTCTGGTTCAATAAAGTTTACTACATAACACCGCTCACCCTTGAATTCTTTCCTGAGCTAAGTCAAGAACCCTCCCAGGCTAAGCCCCAATTCCCAATTTTGGGGCACACCTGTCCTGTATCATAACCATAAGATACAGGGAATGCATATCAAGAGAGAGTTAAAAGTTTATTCTGGTGAAAACTGCCTCTTTCATGATTGGGGTCAAATATAAACACAAAATCTACTACTAGGTATCTGCTCCTGCAAGAAGAGGGTAAACTTCATGGGGCTCAGAATTGATTGCTGCTAATGAAAAATTTGACACTCGGTGGTAGAGGAAGACAGATAATCTATCTGACCTCCTTGAAGTGCAGTTGTGAACACATAAACAGACTCCATCCTTGCCTTTATAATCATTTAGTTGAACCTATTGGGAAGCTGCTTGGATGGCTAAAGAATGGGGCTGGACCTACCTCTATTCCATTTAGATAGTAAATTTCTCTTCTGGAGTGGTTTCCTTTTTGTTAGTTGATTTATTTACTTTGGTTTTGGTCAGTATTCATTGGACCATAGACAGTCCTACATTTTAAGCCTAGTTTGGAAGATTTCTCCATGTATCTTCTGGCTAGATAATTAGCCACTGCTAATAAACTGATGTAGCTTATTACTTCAAGTCATCTCTTCCCCAAGGAAATGAATATTGAGATATATTACCAATTTTCTACTCAGTGGGAAGAATATCTCCTCACTCTTCTGCAATATCCTTCCTGAGTGAGGCTAGAACACTCCTTAGACCACTTCTGGTTACACCAATCTTTTGTGCAGAGCCATGGATAAACCAGGCTTGACTTATTTTCCTCCTGAATTAGATATTTACGGTTAGTTTTCCAGGTTACCATATATGTAAGCTGAAGGGCAACATACTGCCTACATATAGGACAATGGAAATATGAAAGAACTTATGCAATTTACTTGCAAAATCAGAACATGCATGAGCACAATTATGTAAACACATTTCCAATTGGTAATGGACAGCTGCTAGGAACTCTCAATTTATGTCAAAGTGAACCAGAAAACAGTCAAGACATAATAGGAAACCTACTTAGTAGAATTACCCGATGACTCATAGCCAGGCATCTAGTCAAGAGGTTGGCAAACTTCTGAAAGGGGCCATATAGTAAATATTTGAGGTTTTGTGGACTAGACAGTCTAATAGTCTCAACTGAATTCTGCTTTGGTAGTGAGAAAGCAACTATAGACAATAGGTAACTGAATGAGTATCATCATGTTGTAATAAAACTTTATAGACACCACAATTTTAGTTTTATGTAATTTTAAGATATAAAATATTGTTCTCCTTTTTATATAATCCTTTACAAATATGAAAAACATTCTTAGCTCACAGGCTACATAAAAACAGGCCAGATTGTCTTGGGGACTGTAGTTTACCCAAACCTACTCTAGGCTCTGTAACAAGGCCTTAATAAGAAGCCATGAGTTACTTTGAAAACCAGAACAGTTGCTTGCCAAAGGGGTTATAAATATGCTTCAAAACCCTAGGAGACTTTACAGTGATTCAACCTTCAAAGGTTTGCCACAAGCTACATACAGCTTTCTGGTCTGCTGTTGACACATTGAGTGATACTAGATATGCAGGTTCATAAGGGCAAATGTGGATGAGCTGCTTTACTGCAGCTGAGACCTGCTGGAGAGTCATTACCTGCCGAGATCTTCTTAAAGGACGGCAGTATTTTAGGTCTTCCAGTAAATTCGTGGACAAAACACATCAAACTTTGTTATCCTTTGTTTCCAAAATTCAAGAGACCTACCAAATGCTGTGCCTCATTTATAATGGTAAGATACCAACAAAGGCACAAAAGATATCTCTAAAAAGAAAAGAAAATTTGTTTAGCAATTTGATCATCTTAAATCCTATGCATTCTATTATTTCACTAAGTAAAAATATGGCAGTTGGAAGGAAGATACAATTCAAACAGTAAATTTCTCATACCTTAAAAGTATAACTTGATATGTTTTCTGTGTGTCAAACCATGTAAATATCACACAGATAGAGATATATAATATTTGCATCTCCCTAGAAAGTGTCATTAATCCAGTTTCATCAACATCGATTAGTTTATCTTGATTTTCATTTAAACGGAAACCTATTTGTCTTCCTTCACCTGACAGTAGGCCTATGATATTATCCATGATGCCGAGTGTAGCAGTTCATTCTTTTTTATTGCTATTATTCCATTCTGTGAATATGAAGTGTTCAGCAAATTAATAAAAACTGATGAAGAACAAGTATTCCGGTGACTTAAAGACACCAGACAAACTTAAATAAAGACAAACTCCAAAAGTTAGAAAAAACTGAAGTTAGCTGCAGACTTTGCTTCCTAAACACTAAACATAGAAAAGAACACCCATGGAGCTTTTTAGGAAACAAAACAAGCCGGGCACAGTGGCTCACACCTGTAATCCCAGCACTTTGGGATGCCAAAGTGGGTGGATCACCTGAGGTCAGGAGTTTGAGACCAGCCTGACCAGTATGGTGAAACCTCATCTCTACTAAAAATACAAAAATTAGCCGGGCATGGAGGTGGGTGCCTGTAGTCATAGCTACTCGGAGGCTGAGACAGGAGAATTGCTTGAATCTGGGAGGTGGAGCTTTCAGTGAGCCGAGATCACGCCACTGCACTCCAGCCTGGGCGACAACACGAGACTCCATCTCAAACAAACAAACAAACAAAGAAAAGTACACTACACTAAGAACTCTATACTGCAAAAAGCAACAGAAGAAAGGGCCATATATACGCAAATGCCTGGTCACTATATCTCCAAGTATCAGCTCACACACCATTCACTAAAAATAACATTGGCCAACTAGGTGCTGAATTTAAAAACATGAATAAAAATTTGGTTAAAACACAAAAAACCAAAAGAACTAATAGATAACATTGAAATCTATTGAGCAGAGTTAATTATAAACAACTATTGCAAATATGGCATTGGTATATAATATTCATATTAATTATGTGAATCTTAAAACCCAGATTATATCAGCAAAATGCTCGGTAATAGGAGAGGAGTTTTGTGGATGAAGAATAAAGAAAGCTAAGGTAAAAGTGAATTCCTCAACTCACATATGAAAAGTAATTCATGTTATTTAAAACTGAATATAGATAATCTGACTACAATAAGTTTAATTAAAATGCTGTTAAAAACAAAAGTTGACCAATAATAGGATTTAAAACAGGGTTTATACTTTGCACAGGCTCTGGGTTTGGGAAGCTTTCTATGCTACTACATATAGGTCTACTTTATTTTTCTCAATCCCTGAAGAGTATTCCCTAATAAAGATATTTTATAATTAATTTAAACAGCTTCTTGTGAATGACATGTGGATTGTTTCTAATGTTGGTTATTACAAATGATGCTTTAAAAATGGGTGTGAAAATATTTCTTAAAATACAGGTATTTTAAATTATGATACATAACGACTATTTAACTTTCAAACAGAATTCACTCATTTACATTTATGAACATTCTGGGTATAATATCCAGAGTGAATTAAATCACTACCTCAAAGAGATATCTGCACTCTGATGTTCACTGCAACATTATTCACAATAGCCAAAATACAGAAACAACCTGTCAACGAATTAATGGATAAATAAAATAGATTAGGAATATATATACATACCCATACACACACAAGCACGCACACACACACATATACAATGGAACATTATTCATCCTAAACAGAAAGGAAATTCTGCTATTTACAAGAAGAAGAATGAAACTGGAGGACCTTCTGCTTAGAGAAATAAGTCAGACATAGAAAGACATATACTGCATAATCTGACTTGTACGTGGAATATAAAAAAGTAGAACTCATGAAAACAGAGTAGAAGGGTGGTTACCAGAAGTTGTGGAGTGGTAGAAATGGAGAGATATTTGTGAAACGATGCAAACTTTCAATCATAAGGACTAAGTTCTAGAGACCTGATGTGCAGTAGGATGACTACAGTTAATAATCATGTATTGTATGCTTGAAATTTGCTAAGAGAGTAGATATTCAGTATTCTTACGACACACACAGACACAGGTATGTCAGGTGATGGATATGTTAATTAGTTTGATTGTGGTGATCATTTTTATAATACATATATCAAAATAGTATATTTCCAGTTTTTCATTTTTCTTTTAATTTTTATTATCATATATTTTACTATACAAAATATTTTTAAGTAACATGATGTCAGTCCAGCCTGACCAACATGGAGAAACCCCGTCTCCACTAAAAATACAAAATTAGCTGAGCATGGTGGTGCACGCCTATAATCCTAGCTACTTGGGAGGCTGAGGCAGGAGAATCATTGGAACCTGGGAGGCAGAGTTTGTGGTGAGCTGAGATCTCGCCATTGCTCTCCAACCTGGGCAACAAGAGCAAAATTCTGCCAAAAAAAAAAAATTCTGGACAGAATTCCACATAGAAAGGCCTTTTTAATCCCCAAAATATAATAATAACATAATATATTTTCTTTTTGTAATTCCAAGGGATCTGTTTTTTGACATATAGCTCTTTGGTCCTTCTGACATTATTTAATGTGTAAAAGGAAGTAAGGATATATTCTTATAGTTTTCCAAATAATAGCAAATATCCAGAAATAACTTATAAAACAGGTCATCCTTTCACCACAAATTTGAAATGCTACCTTTATCCTACGTAATTGAATATATACATATACATGCAAGTACATTCTCTTTATATATGTGTGTTTATAATATCATATAATTACCTATTTCAATTCCATAGTGTTTTAAGTAACCTAATTTTGGCATACTGAAAATACTGATGAGAAAAATTCTTACTTTTTTCTTTCAAAATTTCCTTTGCATTTATAATACATTAATTTTCCAGATAATCTTTAGAATCAGCTTATCAAACTTTATTAGAAACTTATTTTATGTTAATTGAGACAAATTGGGGCTTGTAGAATACTTTCAAGAAGAAAGACTCATCTAACATATTTGAGTATTTTCATTCAAGGACAGAGGACAGACTATGTTTTTTCCTTTATTATTCTTTGCTCTCCTAAAGTAAAGATATATAAGTAGTTTATAATCCTTTTTTATTTTATGTTAGGTTTATCTCTAGTTTTTTATGGTTTTTGTTGTTATTATGGCTATAATTGTCTTTGATATTTTTAATTGAATGTTACTGTGTTAAAGGAAAACCATTAATTTTTGTATACTGATTTGTGTCCTGTTAAGTTCACAAACTAGATTACTAGTTCTAATAGTTTTATTTGATTGTTTTGCCCTTTAGGTATAGAAAATCACATTGCTTGCACCTTACTGCAAGTTCACAAATCCTTTCCATTACTTATACTTTGTAAATTTTTTTAACTGTACTTCAATTAGGTAGTCCAGTGCAGTCAATATTGAATAAATAGTACTAGATATAGCAGGCCAGTTTTATTTTCATTATGAATTCTTATAGTATTATCAAAGACATTCTTTATCAAGTGAGGCAGTTTTTCCTATTTTCAGCTTGTCAAGAATACCATTTTTAGTTTTATTACAAATTTGCATTGAGTATTATCAAACGATTTCTTTCATATAGTGTGATTATCATGTTCTCCTTTCATATTATCAAGTAGAGAATTACATCAACAATTGTCCTAATTCATATCATCCTGAACAAATCAAGGCACAATAAATATGCAATTTTTTTATAATAGTTTGGAATCTCTGAATTTATATTTTTGAATAAAATTTGTCCATAGTTTTTATTTTTCTATATGTGATTAATTTGCATTTTTGGAAAAATGATTTTGCCAGGTTCATAGACTGAATAAGAAAAGTTCATTGAAAACTAGATTCATGTATTCTTTGCTGATTAATAAATTCAGTAACTTAGAAGTTACCTGTTAATAAATAGGTTACTAAAACTTGCCAGTGAAATAATTAGAGCTAAATTTCTATTTTTGTGTCAAGTATTTCCCTAAATTCACTTTCTAAATTGTTATTGAACTATTTAAATTTTCTACCTATTCTTAAATTAAATTTTATAATGTATATTTTTAATGTCAGTCTTACATGTGTTATAATTTTTAATATTATTTTCATGCACTTGCATAAAATGTCACAGATTTCTAAAATACATTATGTTCTTGTAATTATACTCATTATTTCATACTAATAATTTTCATTCTATTCCTCTTTTTCCCCTTTAATCAGACTTACAAAAGAGTTGTCTATTTTATGAATCTTTGCAAATAAGCAGACCTTGATTTTTATTTATAAGCCTATTTTTATATGGAATTGTTATTGGAAGATTTAAAAAGTCAATATTGCACTGGAAAATATAAAATTAAAATTAATGTTTAATTCTATGTGTTTCCCAATCTCCCTCCTCCCCCCAATATAATACTTAACTCTGGATTGTGTTCCTATTCTGAAATTTTCTAAACTTAAATATTTGTTTAAAATTTTAAAAAAGCATTTTAAAAAATTGAATGGATTCATACAATATATTTTGTATTGTGACTAAGTATTTGTTTAATTTAACACAATATCTTTGGTCCAGTTATAGCAACATAGCAAACAATTAGAATGTGCACTGTATCTCCTATTATAAATGTATAGAAAACTGCATAAACAGATAAAAAAAATAAGTTTGAGCAACCCCACAAAATACCCATTTGAGCATGTAAGGAGAAATAAAAGCACCCAAGATCTAAAATAAAATGAAATTTAAAGCCAGACTGTTAAATTCAATGTATGATACCACAATAGACAAGAGTTGGGGGTACTGAGCGTCAGTGTTTTGACTGCTTTTCTCCTCCTGGGGTGTATGTCCCAGAGGTTGGCCTTCAATTTTAATGCCTACACGGAAATAGATGATATAGCCTTGGCCCCATAGAAGCGTACAAATGGCACTGAAATGACTTGATAAACTCAACTCTATGGAGACAGTGACCATCACTGATTAGGAAGGTCTAGGAAAAAACTCCACAAACTAAAGAAGAAAAACAACCTACTCTAGTAACAATAAACTTCAGAAACTAAAGAGAAACAAATTGTGTAGGCAACAAAAGAAGAAAACTAATATATACATAAAAAGTAATTATAATACTATCTTATACAATCAAAATGTGTAAGGAATTAAAAATTCTAAGAACAATAAAGCAAAATACACAAAGGAGGCAGAAGGATAAGGTGCTCTAAAGTCATAGGGCTGTATAGTAAGTGGTTACAGCTATCTATATTTGACTGTCATAAGTCAAGTTTTATAATCTGTAGGATATTCAAAAATGAAGTGTTAAAGCAAAAGTACTAAGATTCTAATAGAGAAGACACAGTAAATGATTAAAATTTATACATACAAATGAATGGAGAGAAAAAAGCATAAAAGAAATGGAATATGTATCTATAATCTATCTAAACCAATAGTAAAATAGTGTAATGCAAAAATTCATTAATTATATTAATTGTGATTAGACTAAATATCTGAGTGAAAGATTATCACACTGCATAAAGTATTTATATCATTCCATTCTCTTTCCAGATATTTACCATTTTTGTTGTCTGGTAATTGGATAATTTTTGCTCTCCAGTGTTATACATATTTTGAAACGTTGCTTTCTAGTATTTCATGACATTTAGGATGCAACAGAGTTAAATCTATTTACTTATGTAGCATACATTTTAATCTTGAGGGCTACCAAGAGTCTCAGTTTTTTCTACTGTTAACTTCCTGAACTCTCCTGGAAACATGAGAATGAAATTTTCGTTGTCTAAATAAAGACAGATAAAACCCAAATCTTCTCATCTTTCCAAAAAACACAATAGAAAGGAGAAACTTGGGTTCTATTTAGAAAAGCAAATAAGGGAAGAAAAAACAAAATGCACTTTCAACTTGATGTCTAGGGATGTGGACAAATAGATACTTTAAAAGAGATTTAGATTGTGCTTATAATCCCCAATCAAGATAGCCTTGCTCTGCACAGTAATGCATTGGTGAAAGCCAAAGAAAATACATGGATCATTTTCATTTGTGTAAATAATAGCTTTGATATTCTTTTGTCCAAATAGAATATAGTACTTAAAATATTTTCAAAATTGGATTAATCCAGATAAATAAAGGAAGAGCACTGCGAACCATGAATTACTTGACTTCCAACATCTCTTGGAAAGACAACTGGAAAGTATACCAGAAAACTCAATAGTCTTTTTTTTTTTTAATTGACAAGTAAAATTGTATAAAGATATGGTGTATGACATAATATTTTGATATATGTATACATTGTGGAATGGCTGGCTAAAGCAAGCTATTTAAGGTATGTATTACCTCACAAACAACATTATTTTGTGGTGAGAACAATTTTCAAATATATGATATATTGTAATTAACTGTAGTCACCATGTACAATAGATATCTTAAACTTATTCTTCCCATCTAACTAAAAGGTTATGTCCTTTGAACAACATCTTCCGAATCTCTGACTCCTCTGTCTCTGATAATCACCACTTTACTCTCTATTTTGATCAGTCTAACGTTTTCACTCCACATATAAGGGATACCATACTATATTTGTATTTCTGAGCCTGGCTTATTTTATTTAACATAACATAACATAACATAACATAACATAACATAACATAACATAACATAACATAACGTCCTTCAGGTTCATTCATGTTGTCATGAATGACAGGAATTCTTTTTTTTTTAAGGCTAAATAGTATTCCATTGCATATGTAAATATATATATGTAAGTATATATTTTATATATATAATGTTACATATAATAACATTTTCTTCATGCATTCATCCATTGATGAACACTTAAGTTGATTTCATGTTTATATATATTTATATATATAATGTTATATATATACACATAACATTTTCTTTATGCATTCATCCACTGATGAACACTTAAGTTGATTTCATGTTTATATATATTTATATATATAATGTTATATATATACACATAACATTTTCTTTATGCATTCATCCACTGATGAACACTTAAGTTGATTTCATATTTTGGCTATTTGGCTATTATAAATAATTCTACAAACTACAATTAACATGGCTATCTCTTTGACATATTTATTTCATATTCTTTGGATAGTGAGATTGCTGGATCATAGGGCACTACTATTTTTAATTTTTAAGAAACTTCCATACTGGTTTCCATATTGTTCTAATTTACATTTCCACCAACAATGTACAAAGGTTGCTCTTTCTCCACAGCTTTGCCAATACTTGTTATATTTTGTCTTTTTATAAAAACTATTTTAACAATGATGTGATGTTTCTTTGTGGTTATAATTTGCATTTCTATGATTGGTGATGTTGAGGAACTTTCATGTAACTGTTGGCCATCTTTATGTCTTTATTTGAGAGATGTCTAGTCCGGTCCTTTGTTTGTTTTTCCACTATTTAGTTGTTTGAATTTCTTATATATTTTGGATATAAGGCCCCTATCAGATGTATGATTTGCAAATATATTCACATATTTAGTAGGTTGTTTGTCCACTTTGCTGATTGTTTCCTTTGCTCTGCTGAAGCTTTTTAGTTTAATCCCATTTGTGTATTTTGCTTTTATTGCCTCTGCTTGTGGTGTCATAGTACAAAAAATATTTGCTCAGACTAATGTCATGGAAATTTTCCCTTATGTTTTCTTCTAGTAGTTTTAGTTTCAGGTCTTATGTTTAAGTGTATAATTCACTGTGCGTTGACTTTTGTATATAGTGTGAGAAGGATTAATTTATTCTTTTGCCATGTGGATATCCAATTTTCACAGCACTATTTATTGAAGACATTGACCTTTCCCCATTGTGTACTCTTGGCATCATTGGCCATATATGACAGAATTTCTTTCTGAGCTCTCTATTGTGTTCCACTGATATATATGTCTGTATTTATTTCACTACCATACTGTTTTAATAACTATAACTTTGTAGCATTTAATAGATTTTCCAATCAAGTAGTCTGATGCCTTTACTTCGTTCATTTTCCTCAAGATTACTTTGGCTATTCAAGGTCCTTGGTGGTTCCATATAGATTTCAGGATTGTTTTTTCTATTTCACAAAATCTTAATTCCATCTAATTGCATGGAATCTGTAGATCACTGTGGGTGTTATGGACATTTTAACAATATTAAGCCTTCCAATCCACGAACATGGGATATATTTCCATTATTTGTGTCTTCTTCAATTTCTTTTTCAATGTTTAAAATGTTTAGAATATGGATTCTTCACGTTCTTGGTTAAATTTATTCCTAAGCACTTTATTTTCCTTTGTAATCATTGTAAATAATTTTCTTGATTGTAAATGTTTTCTTTATTTATTTTTTTGGCTGGTTCATTGCTAGTGTGTAGAAATGCTATTAATTTTTGTGCATTAATTTCTATTTTGCAACTTTACTAAATTTGATTATTGTAACAATTTTTGGGTAGAGTCTGTGAGGTTGTCTATATATAAAATCACTTCTGCAAACAAACACAATTTAACATTTTTTGTGATCTGAATGCCTTTTATTTCTTTCTCTTGCCTAAATGCTCTGGTTAGGACATTCAATACTACGTTGAATTGAAATGGTGAGAGTGGGAATCCTTATTCTTTTCCTGATTTTAGTGGAAAAACTTTCAACTTTTCACTATTTAATATGATGTTAGCTCTGGGCTTGTCATGCATTGTCTTTGTTGTGTTGACGTACATTCCTTCTATACCTAATTTCTTTGGAGTTTTTATCATAAAAAGATGCTGAATTTTGTTGCATGCCTCTCCTACATCTATGGAGATGATCTTTTTATTGTTATTCATTCTGATATTGTGACATATGTTAATTAATAAATCACATTTACTGATTAGCATATGTTGAACCATCCTTGCATCCCAAGGATAAATACCACTTCATCATGACGAATGGTACTTTTCATGTGTTGCTGAATTTCGTGTGCTATAATTTTGTTTAGGATTTTCTCATATATGTTCATCAAAGATCATGTGCTGTACTGGCCTTTAGTTTATTTTGTAGTACCCTTGTCTGGCTTGGGTACAAAGGCAATGCTGGCCTCAATATGACTTTAAAAGTTTTTCCTCCTCTTCAATTTTTTGGATGAGTTTGAGAATTGGTATTTGTTCTTCTTTAAATGTTTGGTAGAATTCAGCATTGATGCTAACTCTGGTACTGAGTTATTTGATGGGAGATTTTTAGTACTAATCCAATGAATATTGGTCTATTCAAATTTTTAATTTTTTCATAATTCAGTTTTAGATAAATTTTATCTGTCTACAAATTTATCTATTTATTCTTTTTATGCAGTTTGCTGGCATATAATTATTCTTTATATGATCATTTCTGTTTCTGTGGTATCATTTAAAATGTCTCCTCTTTCATTTTTGCATTTCTGATTTTATTCACTTGAGTTTTCTCTCTTCATTTTTTTTAGTTACTATAGCTAACGTTTTGTTGATTTTATTTCTCTTTTTAAAAACTAACTCTTGGTGTCACTGATCATTTTTAGTTTTTCTATTCTCTAATTTATTTATTTATGCTTTTATCTTCATTATTTACTTCCTTCTACTAAGTTTAGGCTTGGTTTGTTCTTTTTCTTTTCTAATTTCTTGAGGTATAAAGTTAGATTGTTTATTTGGGATCTTTCTTCTTTTTTAGTGTAGGCATTTGTTGCTATATACTTCCCTTTCAAAATTTCTTTGCTGCATCCCGTAGTTTTGATATGTTGTATTTCTGTTGTCATTTGTCTTAATGTATGTTTTTGAGTTTTCCTTTTAATTTCTCCTTTAACACATTTTTTTTGTGGGGGGGTGCGGAAGTATGTTGTTTAATTTTCATGTATTTGTGAATTTTTTGAAGTTCTCCCTATTGTTGATTTCTAGTCTGATACCATTATGGTTGAAAAAGTTACCTGATAAAATTTAAATCTTATGAAATCCATTAAGATGAGTTTTGTGGACTAATAAATGATCTATCTTGGAGAATGTTCTGTGTGCACTGGACAAGAATGTGTATACTGTTGCTGTTGAGTAAAATGTTTTGTATAAGTCTTACGTCCATTTGGTCAAAAAGCGTAGCTCAAGCTCAGTGCTTCCTTCTTGATTTTGTGTCTGAGCAATCTGTTTATTGTTGAAAGTGGAATACCAAAATCCTCTCATATTATTATATTACAATCTATTAATACTTGCTTTATATATTTTGGTGCTTTGAAGTTGGGTGCTATATATTCATAATTGTTATATTTTCATGACAAATTGGTTTCTTTAACATTATATAATGATCTACAGTTTCTCATTTAAAGTTTATTTTATCTGATATTAAGTATAGCTATTTGCTGTAGTTTGAATGTTTTCCAAAGTTGATATGCTGGAAACTTGACGTCCAATTCAACAGTGTTGAGAGATGGGACCTTTAAGAGTGATGAGTATATAAGGGCTCAGCATTCATAAATAGATTAATATTGTCATCTCAAATTGGGTTCATCAAAATTGAGATCCAAAAATAAGTACAAAGGATCAATGAAACCAAAAACTAGTTCGTTGAAGGGATAAACAAAGTTGATATACAGCTAACCAGATTAACAAAGAAAAAGGAGAGAAGACCCAAATAAGTGCAATCAGAAATGACAAAGGTGACATGACAACTGATCCCATAGAAATACAAAAAATGCTCAGAAATTATTATAAGCACCACTAGGCACGCAAGCCAGAAAATTTAAAGGAAACAGATAAATTCCTAGAAACCCACAACCTCCCAAGTCTGAAATAGAAACAAATCAAAACCTTGAATGGCATATTGAGTTCCAAAATCAAATCAGTAATAAAAAACCTACCAACCAAAATGGGCATGAAAAAGATTTATTTACAACCAAATACTACCGGACACACAAGGAAGAGCTGGTACCAATCCCACTGATACTATTTCAAACCATTTGAGAAAGGGGAATTTCTCACTAACTCATTCTATGAAGCAAGCATCACTCTAATACCAAAATGTGACAAACACACAAGAAAACTACAGGACAATACCCCTAATGAGCACACATGCAAAAATTCTCAAAATATCAGCAAACAAAATCCAGCAGCACATCAAAAAGTTAGTTCACCACTATCAAGAAGGCTTTATTTCTGTGATATATGGCTGGCTCAACATATGCAAATCAATACATCTGATTCATCACATAAACGGAATTAAAAACAAAAACCATACAATCATCTCAATAGATGCAGAAAAAGCTTTTGAAAAAATCCTAAATCTTCATGATAAAAATCATCAACAAACATGAGAAAATAGATCAAAAGAACATACTTCAAAATAGTAAGAGCCATCTATGACAAACTCACAGCCAGTATCATACTGAATAGGCAAAATCTGGAAGCAGTTCACTTAAGAACTGGAATAAGACAAGGACTCCTGCTCTCACCACTCCTATTCAACATAGTACTATAAGTTCTACTCAGAGCAATCAGGTAAGAAAAAGAAATAAAATGAATCAAAATAGGAAAATAAATAAAGTTATATGTCTACACTGATGATATTAATGACTCCACCAAAAGCTCCTATAGCTGATAAATAAATATAGTATGAAGTTCCATGATACAAAGCCAATGTACAAAAATTAGTAGCACTTGTATACACCAATAACATTCAAGCTTACAGCCAAATCAAGAATACAATCTCATTCATGATAGCCAGAAAAAAAGAAATAAAATACCTAGGAATATGTCTAACCAAGGAGGTGAAAGAGCTCTCTAAGGAAAACTACAAAATACCAATGAAAGAAATTATAGATGATAAAAATAAATGAAAAAATATTCTATACTCATGGACTGGAAGAATCAATACTATTAAAATGGCCATACTGCCCAAAGGAATCTACAGACTCAGCACTATTTCTAGCAAACTACCAATGTCTTTTTCTCACAGATTAAAAAAAAAAAAAATATACTCTGAAAAGTATTCTGTTATAGCAGCAAAAGGGGAACTAAGACATTGCTGCTGCTTTCTTTTGGTTTCCATTTGCATGGCATATCTTTTTCCATCCTCTCACTTTTAACCTACGTGTCCTTACTGGTGAAGTGAGGCCCTTATAGGCAGCATATAGTTGTCTGTGTCTGTTTTTAAAAAATCCATTCAGCTACTTTATATCTTTTGATTGGAGAATTTAGTCCATTTACATTCAAAGTAATTATCGATAAGAACTTACTACTACCATTTTGTTAATTGTTTTATGATTGTTTTATAGATCATTTGTTCCTTTCTTCCTCTTTCTGCTCTCTTGCTTTTTGATTAGACAGTTTTCCCTAGTGATATGCTTTAATCTTTTACTGTGAATCTTTTGTGTATCTCTTATAGTTACCAAGATGCTTACATAAAACATCTTACAGTTACAAGAGAAGTAGTATAAGCTGATAACAACTTAACCTTCATCACATTAAAACATCCAAACATTTATCACACACATACATTTTATAGTTTTGAAGTCACATTTTACATCTTCTGATTTTATTGTGTATACCTTAACAAACTACCATATTGTAGTAGTTTTACCTTTTAACCTTCATACTAAAGATACAATTGATTGGCCGGGAATGGTGGCTCACCCCTGTAATCCCAGCACTTTGGGAGGCCAACTTGGCAGATTACCTGAGGTCGGGAGTTCAAGACCAGCCTTAGCAACATGTAGAAACTCATCTTTACTAAAAATACAAAAAATTAGCTGGCTGTGGTGGTGCATGCCTATAATCCCAGCTACTCAGGAGGTTGAGGTAGGAGAATCGCTTGAAACCAGGAGGTGGAGGTTGTGGTGAGCCGAGATTGTGCCACTGCATTCCAGCCTGGGCAACAAGAGCAAAACTCCATCTCACACACACAAAAAATGTGTATATATATATAAATTATATATATTTATATAATATATAAATATACACAATATATATATTTATATATATATATAATTGATTTGCACACCAAGATTACAGTATTAGGGTACTATGAATTTGACTTTGTACTATCTTTTACCTGTGAGTTTCTCATAGATTTTTATATCAATATCTGGTTACTCTCAGAGTAGCTATGTAGATCTTCTTTGCCATCTGGTATGCATGCAGCAAACAAAACGAAAGGATTAAATCTTACTTTCATTGAGGGTTCAGAAATATTCATGATTAGGGGAGGTACAATAAGGATGTAATGCGTAACGACACAATGTGAAGCAGTAACCCTTTGTGATAGGCCGGGCCAGCACTTTGTGAGGCCGAGACGGGCGGATCACGAGGTCAGGAGATCGAGACCATCCTGGCTAACACGGTGAAACCCCGTCTCTACTAAAAAATACAAAAAACTAGTGGGGCGAGGTGGTGGGCGCCTGTAGTCCCAGCTACTCGGGAGGCTGAGGTAGGAGAATGGCGGGAACCCGGGAGGCGGAGCTTGCAGTGAGCTGAGATCCCGCCACTGCACTCCAGCCTGGGCAACCGAGTGAGACTCCATCTCAAAAAAATAAATAAATAAATAAATAAAGAATGTGTCTGTGTCGTGTCTAAATTCCTTTTAAGAATTCCTTTGACTTAAGGGAGTTATCCATTAGTTATTAGAAATTTGCGAAATTTCTAAGCTCCACATAAAGATCACTTAAATATCCATGTATATTTACTGCATTATGAGTGAGAAAGTGATAATTTGGAAATTCACTTACATTATCTGAACATATGACATTTATTCTTAAGTCTCCATGGTTTTGTTTTTGGTTTTCTTTTCCCTGGACAGCTCTTCTTCCTATTGTTTATGTATCGAACTTTTGTATGTCTTTCAATATTCAAATTGTCACCTCTTCTGTGAAGTTTTTACTAATCTCATTTTCTTTCCCTCCTGTCTCACTCCCAGCTATAAGTGATCATGCCTTTCTTCATGCCCCACTCTGACCTAGACCTTCTTAGCTCCTTTCTTGTCTGATTCTTTCTCTGAACCCTGAGTTCTTTCAATATATAGATCACTTTCCTGCCCCCCCCCCTTTATAATAAATCCCAGTTTCTAACACAGAGTGTTGGCCTAACAAATATTTGTCAAATAAAAGAGAAGCTAGTGAAATTCCATTCTTCAAAGAGCCCTATTGCCTTGTTGTTCTTGGGTCCTGATTATGTGTTCAATTCATCAATTGCAAGAACAAAATAATTCAGTCAAACATTCTATCTCAAATCACACTCACTGAGCATTTTGTATGTTACACTTTGTCATATAGCTTAAATGAACACAAGTAACATGCATGCTATCTGACTCACATATGAACTGTTTTGAACTTCAGGATAAGTCTACAGTGCAATGAAAATGAAAGGGATAGTTTCCTTAATTACTTCTTTTTGTGTTCAAACTGGAAGTCAGGAAATGGTAAATCTTATTTAAAATGAGAATCCTGAGCAAAAACTTGAAGGTACTGAAGAAGTTAGGCGTACATATCTGTGGGAAGAGCATTTCAGGAAAATGAAACAGTCAGTGTAAAGGTTTTACTGCTGAAGCATTCAAGGAACACCAAAGAAGTCAATGGGGCCAGCAGAGAACATAGTGAACAAGATTGATAGTAATGTGAAATGAGGTAAGCAAGGGAGTTGGAGAACTCAAATCATACATAGCCTTATAGGTCACTATGAGGACTTTGGCTTTTATTCTAAGGCATATGGACAGCCCCTGGAAGATTTTGAATAGAAGAATGCATATTTAAGCATATGCTTTTTTTTTTTTTTTTTTTTTTAAGACTCTGGTGGCTAAGTTGAGAACATAGTTCTAGTAGAGAAGGGTGGAAAAAAAGGAGATTATTATGGTTCTCCAGATAAGAAATGATAGTGGTTTGGATGATAGCAAAAATAGTGAGAGGCGATTGGATTCTATATATGCTTTGGGGGTATAATTTGCTGATGATTTAAATTTGAGGTATGAGAGAAAGAGAAGTTAAAGACGACTCCAAGGTTTTTACTTTGAGCGACTAGAAGAATGAAGTTGCCACCAGCTTAAATGAACAAGATTGTGAATAGACTTAAAGTAAGCAATTTGGAAGTTCAGTTTTAGGTATGTTAAGGTTTTTTTCAAGTCTTGTAGATACTTAGTTGAAGATTTCAAATGAGCAAGTGAATAAAGAAGTATGTAGTTCAGTAGAGAGGTCTGGGCTAGAGGATAAGGTTGAAAGTTGTTGGCATACAGACAGCATTACAAGCCAGGAAAATGGTTAACTCATCAAGGGGATAGGATTAGATTTATAAAAGGAAGAGAAAGAGGGTGTGAAGGTCAAAGGACTGAGCTCTTTGAGAGTCAAAGAGATCTAAATTCAAATAACAAACTCCTGAATATGAAACTATATGAATTAGAGAAGTTCATTAGTTTCTTTACCTATAAAATACAGAGGTGTAAGTATTTGTGATCACGTTCTTAAATGTCTGAATTATGATAAATGCTTATTAAGTAGTAGCTATTTATTATTATTATTTTAAAATAACAAAATAGTGTATTTTCAAAGGGTCCCCTGCCAATGTAATCTATACATTCAAGAGATCAGATTACAAACTGCTAATCTGGTAAGAGAAGTCCATTTTAAAATTTTCCTGCTGGGCCAGGAGAATGATTAGCAAGACGAACATGAAATAAACAAGCTCTTTCTCGCCAAATTTGAAGAAGTTTCTCAATCTTGACTTTTCACCTCTTGGTGACACGGACTCTTGGTGACACGGACTCTTTTTGACAAGTCCTTTTTCTCTGGAAATAGACATTCCCTTAGGCTTCCCCAGATCAGAATTTTGTGAATTTCCTCTTTTACTTGGCTATCCTTCAAATTCAGCTATTAACAGAATTTCATTCCAAGCACTCTTCATCTCTCCTTATCTTAGATTATCCTCTAAATACAGATGACTTCAAAATATTTGTCTCTAACTAAGATTTATCTCATGATGCTTAGGCCTACATGTGTGACCACCTATACTTACTGGACATGTTCCTTGTTGCCCAGAACCTTTGAGTGCATTGTTCCTGCTGCCTGGAACATAATTCCCTCATCTGGCTGAATTATATTTAGTATTCAAGTTGGAAGTCACTTACTCTTGGAACCTTTTCTGACACTTCTCTGTACTCTGATGAATGCACGTGCACACAAATATACCCTCATTCAGGGTTAAGAACCATTCCCACCTTCAGTATCCACATTTAGCTATTAGAGATCTTAAATGACAGGGGAAACTCAACTTTAGGCATTCAGAGAAAGATGTTGCCTTCCCTGCAATCATTATATGAGCCTTGGAATAAAGAAGCCAGTTTATTGTAGGTCATTGGGGATCTGAAACAAATAGAAAGATAATGTAGAAACGATCAAAAGCAAACAAGCAAACAAAAGCAGTATCAAGATCACAAGAATCACTAATCTAGTTAATACCAGTCAATGATTTTATAACTACTCTGTGGAGATTAAAATTGGCAGATAAACATTGCAGGCATGTAGTTATATATGTCTATACCTGTATGTGGATGCATGTCTACACATATATAGATAATTTAGTGAGATATGTTTAATTTCTGCTACAAATTGGGCACTGATTTTTAAAACAAACCTTATATTGTCTTTCTAGATTCTTTAATTAAAACAATAGACCCAGATATATATTTTTTAATTTTCAAAGAGGAGTAAAATGAGAAACCTCATAGATCCCTTATGGAAAATAATACAGAAGCATGAACACATGAAACCGTACTATGACCTACATATTACATATGAACATACTACAGAAACATGAACATACGAACCCCTAAACAGTTCTATTCATCTAATTTCATAAACAGATATGTAGGCAGACAGATTAGATAGATGATAGATAGATAGATAGATAGATAGATAGATAGATAGATAGATAGATGGATAATGAGTATAGATATAGATATAGAGGTGTGTATGTGTGTGTATCTAGCAATGATATCACAATGCTAAACTAGTGTTATTTAATCTTTTATGTTAAAGGATAAAATCACCTGAGCTACTTATATAATGAAAGAACACTGAATTTTATTACTCACAGCACAAGATAAGTACTAATATACAAATAATGAGTGTTATCACCACACCATTTACTTCACAGGGCAACCAAAATATGTAAGCTTTTGATCACTGCCATCTGCTGCCAACCAATGCAATCACAGTCACCAAAGCTTATCACTAATCATAGACATTACCTATTGTTTTCTCTCCCCAATATCCACTTTCTTCTCCAGAAGCAGCATGCTTCTACTTCTGGGAACTGTCTCTCCTCTATTATAACCATTGGCATTGGAACATGTCATCCTGTTACAAACCCCACACTCTAGTCATAGTTCACTGATCCAAGGGTTAGCACTTGATCCAAGTTGTTCTCCTAAACGTTTGTCCTAGAACATCAAGTAACCTTTTTCAGGAATAAAATCATAACAGGTCAATACTTAAAAGCAGTTGATGACCATGGAAAACAGCAGAGTGCACTGAAAGAAGCAGGAATGAGAGATGGAGACAAAAATTTAGCAGCAAGTCCATCCCTAATTCTGAGGACTAGCTCCATCTCTACCCTTCTTGGACCTGTTGCTCAATCTTTCCTTGAAGCTCACAGCCAATAGAGGCAATTCTTAGCAGAGGCTTGCTGAAGTTGTGTTTTGGTCACCTGCAAACAAGAGCCTAGATTAATAAACTGAACACCATCGAAATCTAAATATGTATGACTATGTATAAGTCTTCATTTCTACCTAGGCTTGTATTACCAATATAAATAAGTGAGAGGTTGGAGAAGGTGAACTCTAAGAATCTTTCAGATTTAATATTCTGTGAGATGAGGACATTCATAGTACTAATCTTGTTTCTTGAAAATGCCCATTCTGGACTCTACTAATAAGATCCACAAAATGGTCACAAATGCAATAAGTATATGGTATTGAAGTGAATACACACTTCCAACCTAAAAATCATTTGAGGTATAACTCATGGGGCAGAATAGAGATTCATAAGCTTTTAAGATAGAGAGCAAGTAGAAACAGTTCTGAGAAACAAAAAAAAAGGGAAATGGGCACCCTTTATACTACTTCTCAATCAGTCCTTTAAGGATCTAAACATTTCCACTACCTCTCAATCAGTCCTTTAAGGATCTAAACATTTCCACTTTACAAAAAAACACCTCCTACTAATCACTAGTGATTTAAGGAAATTGGAATATATGGTTCTTTTCTGATAATCCATTTGATTATTTCTCCTAATTATTATAAAAAGTCAAATTATTTTAGTATCCACTACTAATTATCTTAAAGAATACAGGGAGTCCAATGGAATAAAAAGTGAGACAAAAGGAAAAAAATAAGATAAGAAAGAGAGGAAGAAAGGAATGAAGGGAAAGAGAGATGGAGGAATGAAGGAAAGGAAAGAAAAAAAGTGGGAGGAAGATATAAATCAAAGAATAAATGGAACAAAGACCGGGAGCAGTGGCTCACACCTGTAATCTCAGCATTCTGGGAGGCCGAGGTGGGTGAATCACTTAAGGCCAGGAGTTTGAGACCAGCCTGGCCAACATGGTGAAACCCCATCTCTACTGAAAATACAAAAATCAGCCAGACGTAGTGGCATGAGCCTGTAATCCCAGCAACTCTGGAGGCTGAGGTAGAAGAATTGCTTGAACTGGGGAGGCAGAGTTTGCAGTGGGCCGACAGCATGCCACTGCATTCCAGCCTGCACAACAGACTGAGTGAGATGCTGTCTCAAAATAAATAAAGAAATAAATAAGTTACAGAATAAAACTGCGAAATAAAAATTTTGTGGCACAGAGACAGAGAAAACTGAAAAGAAGACAGCACGGACATATGATGAGATACAACATGGAAGCAGCTGAGGTTTCCTGAGAAGTGATGGTTTGGTTCCAGTTTCACCCAGAGATGTTTACAACTCAGTCAGAACCCACAGTGTGCCATGCACTGTGGAATGTATTTGGCTTACATTCAATCTCTAAGATACTCATGCTCTCCCCACTAGGTAGCTTTGCTGATCCAGTTTTTAAAAGAAAAGCTAGCAGAAGACAAGAAACAAAATCGGAACTGAACTGAAGGACACAGAGACACAAAAAAAACCATTCAAACTATCAACAAATCCAGGAGCTTGGTTTTTTTTTTTGAAAAAATTAATACAATAAATCGACCTCTAGCTAGACTAATAAAGAAGAAAAGAGAGAAGATTCAAATAAACACAATCAGAAACGACAAGTGGGATATTACCACTGACCCCGCAGAAATACACACAACCATGAGAGAATAGTCTGAACATCTCTATGCACATAAACTAGAAAATCTATAAGAAATGGATACACCCTCCCAAGACTGAACCAGGAAAACACTGAGTCCCTGAACAGACGAATAATGTGTTCTGAAATTGAGGCAGTAATAAATAGCCTACCAACCAAAAAAAGCCCCGGACCAGATGGATTCACAGCTGAATTCTACCAGATGTATGAAGAGTTAATACCATTCCTACTGAAACTATTCCAAAATCTTGAAAAGGAGGGATCCCTCCCTAACTCCTTCAATGAGGCCAGCATCATTCTGATGGTAAAACCTGACAGACATACAACAATAAATGAAAACTTCAGGCCAATATTTTTGATGAACATCAATGCCAAAATCCTCAACAAAATACTGGCAAACTGAATCCAGCAGCACATAAAAAAGCTTACCCACCATGATCAACTAGGTTTTATCCCTGAGATGCAAGGTTGGTTCAACATATGTAAATCAATAAATGTGATTCCTCACATAAAGAGAACTAAAGACAAAAACCACATGATTATCTCAATAGACACAGAAAAGCCTTTGGATAAAATTCAACACCCATTCATACTAAAACCCTCAGTAAACTAGGTATTGAAGGGAAATACCTCAAAATAATAACCATATATGACAAACCTATAGACAACATCTTACTGAATGGGCAAACTTGAAAGTATTCCCCGGCCGGGCGCGGTGGCTCAAGCCTGTAATCCCAGCACTTTGGGAGGCCGAGACGGGCGGATCACGAGGTCAGGAGATCGAGACCAACCTGGCTAACACGGTGAAACCCAGTCTCTATTAAGAAATACAAAAAACTAGCCGGGCGAGGTGGCGGGCGCCTGTAGTCCCAGCTACTCGGGAGGCTGAGGCCGGAGAATGGCGTGAACCCGGGAGGCGGAGCTTGCAGTGAGCTGAGATCCGGCCACTGCACTCCAGCCTGGGCGACAGAGCGAGACTCCGTCTCAAAAAAAAAAAGCATTCCCCTTAAAAACTGGCACAAGACAAGGATGCCCTCTCTCACCACTCCTATTCTACATAGTATTGGAAGTTCTGGCCGGGGTAATTAAGGAAGAGAAAGAAGTAAAGGGCATCCAAAGAGGAAGATAAGAAGTGAAACTATTCCTGTTTGCAGATGACATAATTCTATATCCAGAAAACCACATAGTCTCAGCCCAGAAGTTTCTTAAGGATACAAAACATACATATTTTGCATACAAAATATGCAAAAATCACTAGAATTCCCACACCAACAACAGTTAAACTGAGAGCCAAATAAGGAACAAGCTCCCATTCACAATTGCCACAAAAAGAATAAAATATCTAGGAATATGGCTAACTAGGGAGGTGAAAGATCTCTATAAGGAGAACTACACACCACCACTCAAAGAAATCAGAGATGACACAAACAAATGGAAAAACATTGCATCCTCAGGATAGGAAGAATCAATATTGTTGAAATGGCCATACTATCCAAAGCAGTTTATAGATTCAACGTTATCATTTTACCTGACTCTCAACTATACTACAGGGCTACAGTAACCAAAACAGTATAGTACTGGTACAAAACAAAAAAACAAAAGCCACATAGACTAATGGAACAGAACAGAAAACCCAGAAATAAGAATAAATACCTACAACTATCTGACCGTCAACAAAGTTGACAAAAACAAAGAATGGGAAAAGAATTCCCTGTTCAATAAATGGTGTTGCGAGAACTGGCTAACCATATGCAGAAGATTAAAACTGAACCCCTTCCTTATACCATATACAAAAATTAACTGAAGATTAATTAAAGACTTAAATGTGAATGCCAGAACTATAAAAACCCTGAAAGATAACCAAGACAATACCATTTAGGACTTAGGCCTAGGCAAAGATTTCATGAAGAAGACACCAAAAGCAATTGCAACAAAAGTGAAAATTGACAAATGGGATCTAATTAAACTAAAGAGCATCTGCACAGCAAAAGAAACTATCAACAGAGTAAACAGACAACATATAGAATGGGAGAAAATATTTGCAAACTGTGCATCTGACAAGATCTAATATCCAGCATCTATAAGCAACTTGAATTTACAAGAAAAAAAAAGACCCCATAAAAAAGTGGGGAAATGATATGGACAGAAACCTTTTAAAAGAAGACATAAATGGATCCAACAATCATATGAAAAAAAAAACTCAACATCACTGATCATTAGGGAAATGCAAATCAAAACCACAATGAAATACCACCTCACAGTAGCCAGAATGGCTATTAAAAAGTCAAAAAATAATAGATGCTGGTGAGGTTGTGGATAAAAAGGAATGCTTATACACTGTTGGTAGAAGTGTAAATTAGTTCAACCACTGTGGAAAAGAGTGTTGTGATTCCTCAAAGACCTAAAGACAGAAATACCACTCAACCCAGCAATCCTATTACTGATATATGCCCAAAGGAATATAAATATTTTTATTGTAAATAAACATGCATGTGTATGTTCACTGCAGCACTATTCACAATAGCAAAGACATGGAATCAACCTAAATGCCCATCAACGATAGACTGAATAAAGAAAAAGTGGTACATATATACCATGAAATACTGTGCAGCTATACAAAAGGATTAGAACATGTTGTTGCAGGGTCATGGATGGAGCTGGAAGCCATTATCCTTAGAAACCTAACATGGGAACAGAAAACAAAATACCACATGTTCCCACTTATAAGTGGGAGCTAAATGATGACAACACATGAACACAGAGGGGAACAACATACACTGGGATCTATCAGAGGGTGGAGGGTGAGAGGAGGGAGAAGATCAGGAAAAATAACTAATGGGTACTAGGCTTAATACTTGGATGATGAGATAATGTGTACAACAAACCCTCATGACACATATTTACCTATGTAACAAACCTGAACATGTACCCCTAAACTTAAGATAATGGTTTAAAAAAAAAAAAACAGGATTCTATTTTCCCCACAGCTTCACCATACACTGTTGGTGATAATGTAAATTGATTCAGCCACTGTGAAAAGCAAATTGAAGATGTCTCAAGGAACTTAAGACAGAGCTATCCCATTACTAGATATATACCCAAAGAAAAATACATCATTATATCAAAAAGACACATGCACTCTAATGTTCATCACTACACTATTTGCAATAGCAAAAACACAGAATCAACCTAGGTGCCCATCAATGGTGGACTGAATAAAAAAAATGTAATACACACCATTGGAATACTATGCAGCCATAAAAAGGAATAAATCATATCCTTTGCAGCAACATGGATGGAGCTGAAGGCCATAATCCTAAATGAATTAATGAAGGAAGAAAAAAACAAATACCACACAATCTCACTTAAAAATGGAAGCTAAACATTGAGCACTTATGTACATAAACACACGAACAATAGATACCTTGGGCTAATGGAGGGGTAGGAAGGTAGGAAAGCATGGGTTGAAAACTACCTATTGGGTACTATGCTCACTATCTAAGTGCAATATTCCTTGTAACACCTCACACATGTACTCCCTGTATCTAAAATAAAAGTTGAAAAAAAGAATGGTAAAGTTGGTATATTTTATATGTATATTTTACTTACATTTTAAAAATTTTACAAATAATAAAATAAAAGAAGAGAACTCTGAAGCTCAGGGAGTTTTGTCCCAGACCACAGTCAATAGTGAGAAGAAGAGGATTTCATGTCACTTCTGCCTATGCTTTTTTAGTTTTGCTCTTTGCAGCTTTACACAATGGTACCAAGGTCTACAAATAGTTCCATCAATTCCTGAAGAAAAGAGAGTGGAAAATGGATGGAATATCTTCTACAGCAGTGGTTCTCAAAATGTGATCACGGGACTAGCATCATCAGCATCATCTGGGAACTTGCTAGAAATGGAAATTCACGTACACCCCTCACTAAACTACTAAATTAGAACTCCAGCAATATGTCAAGGCTTCGTTGTAATTCTGATGTATGTTTAAGTTTAAGAACCATTGTCGAATATCTGTGGTTCTCAAACTCTAATGTGTATTAAAATCATCTGGAGATCTTGTTAAATGAAGATTCTAATTTGGTAGCTCTTGAAAGGGACATGACACATTTCTAATAAGCTCCTCCATAATACATATCAGCTGATCAACAGTGTAAGTTGTAATTAACAAGGATCCACAAGGATCCAGCTCACTTTGTTTTCTTTTTTTTTTTTTTTTCCGAGATGGAGTCTCACTCTTTCACCCAGACTGGAGTGCAGTGGCATGATCTCGGCTCACTGCAACCTCAACCTCGCAGGTTCAAGTGATCCTCTTGCCTCAACCTCCCAAGTAGCTGGGATTATAAGCATGCACCACCATGCGTGGCTAATTTTTGTATTTTTAGTAGAGACGAGGTTACACAATGTTAGCCAGGCTGGTGTTGAACTCCTGACCTCAAGTGATCCAGCTCCCTTGGCTTCTAATACTTTAGCCAATGTCTATATGTGGTCATTCACAATAATTAAAATCAAATGAAATTTAAAATTTAGTTCCTAGCCACTCTAGCCACATTTCACATTCCCAATAGCCACATGTGGCCAGTGGCTACCATATTGGACAGCACAAAATACATTTTCATCATTGCAGAAAGTTTTATTGCAGTGATCTAAAACTCTATTAGAAACAAAGAATCTCTGTTGATTCACCTAAACATTAAAGTTTGAGAAGCACCCTTCTGTATCACTAGACTTTTATCTCCATGAAAACAGGAACCAAGATACTCCATATATGAAGCAGTTCTGACCCAGTTCCATGACATCCACACACTGAGCACCTAGCACATTGTACACTGGAGGGTAGAGAAAAAGGATGGGAGACAGGCAGGTGTGCCTTTGATTCCAGATCCCAAGCACAGATTGGTGATTCAACATCTTCAGGCTGTGCCACCACATGGAGCTCACAGATAAACCTAAATTGACGAATACAAGAGTCTCTATTGGTTTCTATTTTAGCATCTTATTGATGTGCCCAAAGCTCTCAATGAATGATACTGATCTTGTCGTCTGCATCTCAGTTTTACCCTAGGATTCTAAAAGCTTCCATTATCTCTGTGGGATTCAACGTTCCAAAACACCAGCACATGTTTTTAGGAATAAAATTATATTACCAAGATTTTATATTTTCCTTTTTGCCATGTAGGGTATGCCAAATCCTTCCAGGTCTCTGAATCTACCTTCCTGGGAAACTGTAGGATGCTGCACCCCTCTGTCTTCACCCAGGCCCTCCAGCAAAGTGTTAGCCACAGCTCTGCTACAACACAATGGGGGGTCTCTGTAATGTGTGCCATCCTCGTGTGTGTTTTGCACTCTTGGCTATCCTGATGTTGACTGTACAGCTGAAAAAAAAAAAAGATGCATTTACAGGATTGAGAGGGGGAATCCTGTCAACCACTTTCTCCACATCACCATGCAATGTGATATTCTTTCCCATTTCTTCCTTAAGAAAATAAACTCTTACCAGCTAACACCCTTCCTCGGATATCATAGTCACAAAACTTAGCTCACTCTTTTATAAATAGGGACCCAACAAGAAATTGCACCATATATTTAAGAAAATGCTTTATTGGATAGGTTTTGAATAGGTTTTTAAAATAGAGCAATTTGGCTTTAACTGAGGCCTAAATCTTCCATGGTGGCTCCCAAATTTCCCCCTCTCCACTAATGTGTCTCATGTAACTACTAAACCAAGATGGCCATTATCACATGTTGGTTCTGAGTACACCAGTGGAATGAAAAGATCCTTCCCAAATTCTATGATCCAATCCAAAAACATAGGCACTTTCATGGGTATTTAAGAGTTCTCATCAATGGTCATTCATTTTACTTAAAAAAATAGATATAATCTATTATGTGAGTAAAAATACAGTACAGTATTTTGAAATCAAAAGCAATGACTTCCAGAGTTTTATAAATATTCTAAATTCAGAATTCTACCAAAAAATCTGACCTTATGTTTGGCAAAGTCATGATGTCATGATGTTCTTGCAGAGCAAGTGTACTTGTGAATAACTGAAGTCCCAGCACTTTGTGGGGAAGGAAGCTTTGTCAGATAAAAAGCATCAGTGCTGATTCGACTTGGTTGTGCTTTTCTATTACTAGCATTATTGCTTTTTTAATGAAAATTTTCTGTTAATTACTCTTTGTTATTGTCAATATTTGTTGTAGGTTGTTTGATTAAATCTATAAGGTATGGAGATGTAAATTTAAATCAACTATAATATGAGCTTCAGTTTGTCTAAAAACTAGATTTTAAAACATATTCTTACTGTGGTTCATTCCATCAGAAGATGTTTCCCAAGCAATTATTTAGGCCAGGCCCTGTTCCCCTGTTCTGAGCATAGAAGTACAGCACTGAGCAAAATCGTCCAAAATCACTGCCCTCAGAGATCTTACCTGAATTATTCATGTCCTGTTGTTATAGCAGAAGTATGATAATCTCTAAGATTTGCTTTTATTATGACTTCATTGCTATAACTGAGTTCATTTTCAACTGGAAAAAGGAATGGTATAGGTGATGTCTAAGGTACTTCCTCATCAACATGAAATACAAGCAAGACAGCTAGACATTTCAACACTAAATGATCTGTAGTTTGTCATGATTCTCTTCTTCATGGATGCTGCTGCTCAGGACACCTGCTTTGGAACAAATACTAAAAAATAATTTCTTTGAATATTATCAAGCTAAAACCTTCAAAATTATATTCTACTATCTGCCTAAATCTACTAATTTATATCAGAAATTTCCTTAATAAACTTTATTCAGCACACTCATCCTGCAGCTCCTATATCAGCAATTGAGCACCTCTGACACCCCTTCAAGCTCATGTCGCCTCCCTTTCTCCAGCACCAATTTGGGCTTTTGTTTCCTGCTCAGTTCTGTAGCTAAAGCCTCACTGCATGTTTTCTGGGCAGCAAATGAAATGCCAATATGGGCAAGCCGGCTCAGTGGAAATTAGTCATGGCTTAGCATATGGGAGTTGCACAGCACAGGAATAGGCTTTGTAATCATTCCATTCATTGGTCTGAACTGAACTTTTAATGGGAAATTGTAATGAGACTGTCTGAGTCACTGCTACTCACCAAACAACCTACATCTTACAGACTGAGAGAAGAGAGGTGTTTTCAAAGCCACTCCATTGTTTTGAGTATATGTCTGTGCATTGTAATTCCCAGAATCAATTTTTATTGCATTACGACTCATACTGGGAAAATAGCACAAACTCTGAGGCTAGTCATACCTGCTTTCTCTCAAATTCCCACTTGCACTTGGCTGTTTTATAGAAGACATTTGTACCCTGTTTGCTTACCCACATGTAAAGTAAAACTTTTATTTATTTATGTTGTAGATTTTTGAGATTAGAGATAAACTAAAATTTCTAGAATTTACTTGGAATATAGTAGGTGCTTAAAACATATGAATTGCTGAAAAAATTATAGTTCTCTGCCTCTTCATTTCTGAATTTGAATAAGATTCGATTCTATTTTTAAAGTAATTGTATTAATGTCTCTAATATATACATATAATAATACATATCATCATGTCAAAAATGAGTGAGAAAGAGCCTCATATATTAGCCAATCTCATGGCTTAATTTGTTTGATGTATAGAATATGTTGTTTAAATGAACATAGCTCATTTGACATCCTGATGTAAATGGATGAAAGATGCACTTTGCTAGTTGAAAGCAGAGAGGAAGCCTAGAATTACATTTCCTCCCAAGAATGGATCCGGAAGGATTTCACTGAACTTCCACTAAACAAAGCCTAATTTGAAAACCACTAACCAGATTTTCTGCTTTATAGATGAGTTAATTTACAACTAGAGTTATAGACTTTCCCAAAATCACCGAGATACTACCTAGGATGACAATCCAGGTGCCCAACTCTGAGGCCTAATATTTTATATTCAGTTTACCTATTTCATTCATTCAACCGACACTTGCTGAGAGCAGACCACTGTGCCAGGCACTGTGTGAATTTCTTTGAGGGTAAAAGGTAATAAATTTTTAGCCCTGCTCTTGGGCAGGAAAGAAAATGGGAGGCATTTGACCACACCACTCAACAAATACAGGATGGAATAAGGGAAATTTTGAGACGAGGCACTAAATATCATGGGGAGGTGAACAGAATAATTTGTGTTTTCTTGAAACATGAGGTTGTGGAAGCCTAGAGTAATTGCTTTTAAAGAGAGCCATTAAAGAATGGAATAATCACCAGGCAGAAATATAGAAAGCACATGCCAAGAGTAAGTTAGAGGATGAACAAAGGCAAAGAATCAGAAAAACATCAACTAGAAATAGTGAATATTTCAAGATTGCTGGACAATATTACACCAGTAGGCATGGTGAGAAATAAGAATTTTATTTTAATTTTGTCCAAAGTTATGTAACGTTTTGAAAGTCTGGCCAAGAGGCTTGGAATTGATCCTGCAGGCAGTGAAGTATCATTGAATGATTATGAGGACTTGAATGAAATACTAAGGGCTGTGTTTCAGGAAGATTATTCTGATGCTAATGTGGAGAAAAATACGCATTCAACAACGTGGAAATCATTTTGATGACTCCATGACCTGTTTTAATGCACATCTCCTAAAAAGTTAATTTTTCAATAGTTAATACTTTTTCCTCACTTCACCAACTCACCACCAACATTCATTTTGTTAGGTCTAAGGAGAGAAAGACGCTGCTATCTATTCAGTGCCTACCAGCTAATAAATGTTATCATTTATTCTTCATATCTGTGACCTCTCAACTTGGGAATTATAACCAGTTTTCAGATAACGAAGCTAGTAATTAAATGCCTTGTTCAAGAATCACACAGGTAGTAAAGAATAAAAATAAGAGACTAACTCAGGCCTGTGTGACTCTAAAACATGTGCTTCTTCTCTGTGTGGCAGTTTCTAGAATAAACCAAGCAGTTAGAGTCACAGCGGTATAAGGAAGTGTCTGGAAGCTGAGAATGGCCTGGGGGTGGGGGATAGAATTCCTCTTGATATTGAAATGTTTCTTTAGCAGAAGTAAGTGGGAATATTCAACAGTATCAGTCACTGAAGATTCACACCTTTCAAATCCTGTTGTGAGATTGCATTAGGACCTGGGAATGTATGCAATGCCCAGAGAATAACCACCACAACAAATAGAGCCAAAGGTAGAGAGACTTGGGAAAACAAAAAATTACCTTCCTGGGCTATGCCTACAGGAAGACAAACACCCTAACTGGTAAATGTTGTGAAAAGTCTGATTACTTGAGTCTGGACCATAGGGTTTCCTGCTTACATGGTGTGAGTTAGTAGATTCAGGCTAAGGCATGGGGAAAGGAAGGAAAGTCTACTTGAACTTAAACTCATCAAAAGAGAAACATAAACTCATGATCCAGCATCACATCTTCATCTTATTCATCTCTCCTGCAAACAAAATCTATAGAGATAACTTGAAGCATTAAAATGCAAAATTCTTCACTCCACATAAAATATTCTCATCATACTAGCATGAGATCTTCATGAAAGCAAGGACTTTATATTTTGGTTGCCTGAGCTTAAATATCAGCTCTCAAACTTGCTAGTTAGGTGATGTGGGGATTATTACTTAACTTCTTTAGTCTTCAGTTTTCTCATCTATAAAATAAAATGCTAAAGGTGTTTACTCCATAAAACTAAATTAAATAAGTTAATATATGTAAAAGCACTAAAAATAACAACTAGCACATAGTATGCCCTATGTAAATATCTGCTATTATTTTATTATTATTAATTGTTGCAATGATATTATTATTGCTATTCTTCTTCTTTTGTTGTAGTCCGTATATTCCAAACACTACTGCACGGAACAACTCATAGATAATATTTGTTGAGTGAATGGATAGATCAAAGAAAATTGAACCAAAGTAATTTGTGACAAACTAATTTCTACCCAAAATTCAACTGATATCTACCAAAGTAATATGTAATCATAACGATCCCATGACTGGATGCTCATTGAGTCAAAACTAAGCATTCAGCAAATTAGGATTCTTGGTGCTCAAGATGCAAGGTGGGTAGGATGCATCTTTCCCAGGCCCTTTACAGAACAGTTAAGTCAAAAGTGTCATTTGGGGTAAACAAATGCGGCACTCTGCACAATATCTGAAGGCTTCCTATGATAAGCAAAAAAAAAAACAAAAAAAAGTAAATAAATAAGAAAAGAGAGTGTAGTATCGATTTAGCACTGTTAATTTGTAAATATTAATATTGAAATTCTTAAACGCTTTATTTGTTTTGATCTGGCTGTTCCACTTATAAAACAAAATAAATACATCCACAGAAGAAAAAGCTTTATGCAAAAAGCTATTTACCTTATTATTTTAAGGGTAAAATACTTAATTCTTAACTAGCCTAAACATCTACATATAGCAAAATGAATAAATAAATTGGAAAACATACCAAAAGGAATATTAGGTAGACATTTAAAATAATATATACTAAGAATGTTGTTCATATTACACAAAATTCTTTTAGAATATCTGTATGGATATGTAGAAATCATTGCCAAATTCATGGAAAAAAAAGAGAATCATATATTTAGAACATGCTTAAATTAGGATTTATGAATATATACATGGAAGTTCTGTGAACCGTTTGATTTTACATAAAAGTACGTGTTTATATGCATAGTGTCCATGGTTTATGCCAAATTGTGTGTTTATGTCTGTGTCTATTACCTCTCAAAAAGTTAAGCACCAAGACTTGCAAGCACCTCTAAATCCAGAGTGATGCATCTCCAGTAAATCAGCTATAGACTCCTGTATCAAGAGAAGACCATACATATCTGGTAACAAATCAAAAGGCATGCCACTCAAAGAATCACACAGGGATGGGCCAACTATGGCTCATAGACAAAACCTGTCCTATGGCCTGTTTTTGTATGGCCCATGAGCTAAGAATGTCTTTTTGCATTTTTAAAGAGATGTTGAGGGAGAAAAAATGAATATATAATACAAAATACATTTGTGGCCTTTAAAATCTAGATATTTGGCTGGACGTGGAGGCTCATGCTTGTAATTCCAACACTTCAAGAGGCCAAGGTGGGCGGATCACTTGAGGTCAGGAGTTTGAGACCAGCCTGGCCAACATAGTGAAACCTATCTCTACTAAAAAAAAAACACAAAAATTAGCCAGGCATGATGGCAGACACCTGTATTCCCAGAGACTCTGGAGGCTGAGGCAGGAGAATCACTTGAACCTGGGAGGCGGAGGTTGCAGTGAGCCATGATCGTGCCACTGAACTCCAGCCTGGGTGACAGAGTGAGACTCTGTCTCAAAAAACTCTAGATATTTATTCTGGCCCTTTACAGTAAATGTCCTGACCTATGTCCTTAAAACGATGCCAAGATGCAGAAGAATTTTGACAAACAACCTCTTATCAATGTTTAATTTTCCACATAAAGTAAAATTTAATGCAATTTTTTTTCTGAAAATAGTTTGAATTTGTTAGTTAGGTGATTGGCAAACAGAACTTTAGAAATGATGTTAAAAGTCATTCAACTGAATAGTCTAAAGTTACAATTTTCTGACATAAAATCCATTAATTTTGGGATGGAAAATAGAAGGAAGATAATAAAAAGTATTCATTTTTTACACAAATATGAATGTTTCCCCATACAACTGAATTGAGTCTTTAGTGAAGGCCAGTAGAACTTTCATTAAGTAACACTGTATGAATGCTCAAGAATAGTGACTATGTAAACTGAAGAAATTTGAAATCGCTTTTGTATTTAAATATTGCATAATTCACATTAATTTCTGATGTAGCAAGGGATTCAAGCCTAATACAATATTTGAGAAAATTTTGGTGCTATAGTTCAATAGATCTCTATTTGTGTTTCTTCACAATAAAGAGGCTTTTATTAGAGACAAGCCTAATAAAATATTTGAGAATATTTTGGTGCTGTAGTTCAATAGATCTCTATTTGTGCTTCTTCACAATAAATAGGTCACAGTTTAGTTTGGCTCAAAGCTCTTACTTTGATAGGCCTTCACTGATTCACTCTTAATGAGGCTTTCCTGGATTTGGCTAGTGAAAGGCCTTTGCAAAGCCTATGAGTTCTGCTCCACTTGTCAAATGTGACCAAAAGATTCCTAACAAGTCAAAGAGGGAAAAGAACATGATGTGGCAGGACAGCTTGGCAGGTGTTGCAGGGGTAGACAATCTGACAGAGCCCTGCTTCGGAAACTTTTAAGCCTGCCACAGACCCAGGGCATGCCTGGGGTCTTTGTTCATTCGTGATTCAGTGGAAGGGAGTGGGAAGAAGGAAGGGAGCTCCAGACCAGGCTCTGACCCCATCAGTGTCAACTTGAGCCAATCACTTTACTCCCCTTGGCCTTAGTTTCCTCAAACGTACATTGAAGAGTGTGCTGATGTATACCTGAATGATTTCACAATCTACAAAGACTCTAAGGAACCTTGTTGCTTGCATACAATATTATTCCGAGACTATCCTAGGATCTCACAGCAAATTAGAATCCTGTTTCTCTGGCTTCTATTTGGTTCTAAGCTCTACCTCTTGACCATCACATATTAGAAGCATCAAAATGCTTCGGTGGTATTTCTTCCACAAGTTGCCCCCACCTCCACATACACAACCCAATCCTGGAGAACATCATATTTGGCTTTACCCCCATGATATCTCTCCTCTTTACTCCATTCCAGCTCACAAACATTCCTGTTAAGACATTTCCTGGGTACTTTTATCAACGTCCTTAAAAATGGAGTAGATCATTCATTCATTTGAATGAGTTGAATATTTTTGAAATGCCAACCAATCCGTACAATTTAACCGACATGCATCTATGTTTCAATAGCTATGTTTTAGGCTTCCGAAGACTTGAGATCTGTCCTCAGGACCAACCAAATCCTCGTCCATTTACTCAGGGCCTGCTTCTGTACCAACTTCAGCTACAGCAGATCAGAGGGCCACACTTGGTGGCATTCTCTCGCCTCACGCAGAATCACCATTATATGAAAACAATGTTATACCAGAATATTGTTTCAAATCTTGGGGCCACTCTACCCATAACTCTCATTCTATGTTATTCTACAAATTGTAGGTTCTTAAGGTCAAATATCTTCTCTTCGCATTATTCTATATTTCTCTAAACATTCTCGTGTTCTCTCTGCTGTTTCGTTTGAATCTACATGCAGCTGGAGAACAAGCTTGCCTAAGTATCCAAATACTCTGCTGTGTATTTCCTTTTGATCTAACCACAACCCGGCTCAATTAGAGCCTGAGAATTTCACTTCCAGCTCTCTCTAATGAACGACCCAGGAGGTCACTATTCTTCCTCCACCCCATATATTGTTCTAGATATTTTTTATTCACCTCTATGTAAAGCCCTGGCCCAATTGGAAATCATACATTTACCTGCAAAGAAATCATATGGAATAGCAGCTAAAGTTTATTTGCTTTGAACTGGAGAGTCACACTGGTGATCACAATTTTATCAGATGCTCAGACTACTATCACTTTGTTAACACAAACAGGCACTCATAATCACTAGATGAATAATAAAGTTTTCTTGGCAACATTTTAAAAGCAAAATAATTTGAAGGCTAACGACTTAATCCAAAAAGTTCTTAGTGGTCAAACTTTGGGAGCCAGAGACTTCAGTTTTAGATAGGTACCTACTCCAAGACCATCTGGGTTTATAAAGTTCTATCTATCCACCTCGTCGGAGTATATGAGTGTTTCGAAGGCTGCTAGGCAGCTTGACCAGGAGCCAAACAGACAGCCAAAATGCGATTCTAGGCCACGAAAAATATCAATTAGGTCAAATCCATCAGCTGCTTTTTGATTTGTGGAGGACTCTAAGACTGATGGTCAACACACTGACCCTCAGACACAAACAAAACATCTTTTCCTACCTGGAAATTTGAGAGTTGGTGAAACTCTGTGATACGTATTTAAAGCAACTTGCTCATTGTACACGTGATGAATTTGATGCATTGACAGGAGAAATGATTTGCCCAATATCACAAAATCAGTTTGTAGTGGAGGACACAAAATCCCAAGTCATTGTTTTCTGATCTGGTAGTCTTTCTGTTATACAAATTTTTGATGCGTTGGAACAGGAACTTTATAAATACCACCATAAAAAAAAAACAAAATGAATTACTGAATAACTATTTAAACAGAGATAAGTAAGCCCAGGAGCAGTGGTGTAGCTACTTGGAAGGCTGAGGCAGGAGGATCACTTGAGCTCAGAAGTTCAAGTCTGCAGTAAGCCATGATCAGGCCATTGCACTCCAACCTGGTTGACACAGCAAGTCCCTGTCTCTTAAAAAAGGATAAGTAATATAAAAATGCATTATATAAAAATATATATGATATATAAATATACATAAAATAAATTCATATCATGTTATAATCTAAGAATAAATAGTGATAAATAAGTTATTAAAATAACAAAAATTCATGGCAAAGATAATTAGGAATAGATATGTAAAATAGATAGGTCTGAACATATTTGGTTTCCTGTTAGTACTTGCAGGTTCTCGTTTTTTGTTTTTTGTTTGTTTTTCTGATGGGGTCTCGCTCCATCGTGCAGGCTGGAGCGCAGTGGCGAGATCTCAGCTCACTGCAACCTCTGCCTCCCGGGTTCAAGCAATTCTCCTGCCTCAGGCTCCTGAGTCACTGGGATTACAGTCGTGTGCTACCACGGCAGCTAATTTTGGTATTTTTGGTAGAGACAGTTTTCGCCATGTTAGCCAGAGTAGTCTTCAACTCCTGACCTCAGGTGATCCACCCACCTCGGCCTCTCAAAGTGCTAGGATTACAGGCGTGAGCCAACATGCCCAGACAGGTTTTCATTTGACACAGTAAGTAAGCACTAAGCCTTCACAACTAGAAATCATTCACATTACATCTATGAGTTCAACTGTTTAACCATTGCAAACAATAGAATCTAATGATTTACTTGTCTTGTGAACGTTTTTGAAGACTATATTGTATTGTATAGTTAGATATAGTCAGAGTTCTTAACACGTAATTTAGTTAAATATGCCAAGATGCTCTCTCAGGATCTAAAACTTAGAGAAACAGATTAAAAAAAAAAAAAAAATTAAAAAGCAACCATTCTTGGTCTCAAAGACCTCAATCTGGTATGGAAGGGAGATAAGGCAGATCATTCCAGTATAAGGCAGTCACTGTTGGGAGACTGCTGTGTACAGGACATAGGACATGAATAGCTCTGGTTGTACATGTGAGAATAGATGACATCATGGCAAGAAAGGGATCTAAGTATAACGTGTCCTTTCACACTCCAAAAGGCAAATGCTATGAAGTACATCTTCCCCAGAGCACCCCAAAAGGAAAAAAAAGGCTTCCATATGTTTAGATCTTGTGGATCATTCCAGTGGAATTTATTAAGTAAGGAGATGACTTCAGTTAATAAACAAGAGAAGAATTCTTCCCATTGAGAGAATATATCACCCTCCACTTCTAATTCCCTTCCCTGCCTTTTGGGAAGGGTGGAGGTGGAAGCTTTGACCGTGATTGTGTGTCTGTAAGGAGGATATGAGCTGTGTTATTGGCAATTGTAATGTGGAGGTTAACTCAGGATGTACAGTAACTTTGTGCTCATGGTCTCCCAGCAGCCTGATGAAATGAAACAAACAGGAGACATAGAGCCAAGAAAAGTTCTATAGAATAGTATTCTTTTGAGTTTATGCATGTTATCACACTTGCCCAAGCTTTAGTTCTTCATCTTTAAAGCAAGGATCATTGTATCTACTGCACCAAGGATAAACTAGGATCATGTATGGGAGGCACTTGGCACCTTCTGGGCTCACAACCCTCATTGGTTCCCATGCTTCCTTTTCTCACTTTGTGGGGAAAAGAAACAGAGATCAGACTGTTACTGTGTCTATACAGAAAGAAGTAGGCATAAGAGACTCCATTTTGTTCTGTGTTTGAGATGCTGTTAATCAGTGACCCTACCCCCAACCCTGTCCTTGCAAGAGACATGTGCTGTGGTGACTCAAGGTTTAAGGGATTTGGGGCTGTGCAGGGTGTGCTTTGTTAAACAAGGGCCTGAAGGCAGTATGCTTGTGGAAAGTCATCACCATTCTCTTAATCTCAAGTACCCAGGGACACATACACTGCGGAAGGTCGCAGGGATCTCTGCCTAGGAAAGCTAGGTATTGTCCAAGGTTTCTCCCCATGTGATAGTCTGAAATATAGCCTCGTGGGAAGGGAAAGACCTGATCATCCCCCAGCCTGACACCCGTGAAGGGTCTGTGCTGAGGAGGACTAGGATAAGAGGAAAGAATGTCTTTTGGCAGTTGAGATAGAGAAAAGTATCTGTCTCCTGCCCATCCCTGGGCAATGGAACATCTCCGTGTAAAACCCGATTGTATGTTCTATTTACTGAGATGGGAGAAAACCGCCTTAGGGCTGAAGGTGGGCCATGGGCAATGCTACTCTTTATGCACTAAAAAGGTTTATGGAGATGTTTGCATATGCATATCAAGGCACAGCACTTTTCCTTAAACTTATTCATGTCACAGAGATCTTTATTCATATGTCTTACTGCTGACCTTCTCCCTACTATGATCCTGCCACTTCCCTTTTCTAAGATGGTAAAGATAATGATTAATAAATACTGAGGGAACTCAGAGACCTGTGCCATCGCCGGTCCTCTGTATGCTGAGTGCCGGTCCCCTGGGCCCACTTTTTCTTTCTCTATGCTTTGTCTCTATGTCTCATTTCTTTTCTCAAGTCTCTCCTTCCACCTATCGAGAAAGGCCCACAGGTGTGGAGGGGCAGGCCACCCCTTCACACGTCTGGAAAAATAACCCTCCCTGCTGCACACCTGTTACTTGTCTCTCTGTCTCCTAATACATCATACTCACCACCTAAACTAATGCTAAACTAGTGATTTAAGCCTGCCATTCCACTGACTAAAAAAAAAAAAAGAAAGAAAGAAAGAAAGAAAGAAAGAAAGAAAGAAAGAAAGAAAGAAAGAAAGAAAGAAAGAAAAAAGACAACTGTCAAGTTCTTACCTTACCTTCACCTGTAAAACGTGTGAACTCTTACTGGAGCACTCAAGACCTGCCTAGTCTTCCTCTTCAGCTGCTCTCCCATTCTTCCCACAAAAAGCCATCACTTCATCCAAGCCTACTTAGGGCGATATGGGGACACACATGTAGCAGCACTATCACCTAAAATGCTCTTGCTTTTCTTCTATCCCTTCCTTCCTACCAATCTCCTCAAAGCCAGCTTATTCAATCGCTGTTCTCTAAAACATTCCCAGGTAGTTTTGGCTTAAAGTGGTAGCCGCCCTTTTGGAAATATGGCAGGTATTATACATGTCATCAACTTAGCAGATTCTCTTCTATAGCTAAATCTTGCTCAGGCCCTTCATGTGTTAAGCTGGCATGGTAGTGAAACCCACCCAATAGTTCTATAGGTAGTTTTTTGTTTGTTTGTTTGTTTAACAGACACAGAAATTGACCCTGCTGGTTTTTGTTTGTTTGTTTTTGTTTTGTTTTAAGACAGAGTCTCACTCTGTTGCCTAGGCTGGAGCGTAGTGTTGCGATCTCTGCTTGCTGCAACCTTTGCCTCCTGGGTTCAAGCGATTCTCCTGCCTCAGCCTCATGAGTAACTGGGATTTTACAAGCGTGCACCACCATGCCCAGCTAATTTTTTGTATTTTTAGTAGAAACAGGGTTTCGCTATGTTGGCCAGGCTGGTCTCGAACTCCTGACCTCAGGTGATCCACCTGCCTCAGACGCCCAGAGTGCTGGGACTACAGGCGTCAGCCACAGGGCCCGGCAGACCCTTCTGGTCTTAAGTCTTGAAACATATATTTGTTTTAAATCTCAGTTCCTTCCTCAAGAAAGGACCTTCAGGCCTCTCAAAAAACTATCAAAAAATTAAAACTCACCAGATCACTACACCAGATGCTAGACCCCTCATTCACCATGATTGCTTCCCTGTATCTCCCTAGTTCTGGTTTTCTTACACGTTGTTACATTTCTTTCCTGCTATAAAAACCCCTGGTTTTAGTCCATCAGAAAGATGGATTTGAGACTGAGCTCCCACAGCAATTGGCTTTCTGTGCCTGGAGCAGCAGGACCTCGACCAGGACCTGGTGTTTTGGTAACAGTAGGCACCTTAAAGAGCCATGGATTTCTACATGTGAAAGTTTATTTTCCCCAAGTTTCTCAAGGGTAGGAACCAGTTATTAACTGTGTTTATATAATCCAAAGGATATATGAAGTGGTATGGTCTAAAAGAAAAAAAAAAACCAGTATGCTCTCAGAAACAGGCTGCACTTGCATTTTCAGCACACTGGTTATATTTAATTAAAATGGTTTATATGAGTGAATGAATAAATACATGAATTTTCCCACCTCCAGCTTCTTGGGGATAGAATGTATAGGTCAATCATAAAAGATAAGAACCTATTCCTTACTAATTACCGGTTCACCACCTTCCCTTCCGGATAAGAGCAGATAGCCTCAGAAGGGAAGCAAAATCCAAGGTGGCAATTTAAATCAGTAAGACTTTGAAAAGCTGATGTGCTTACCACCCTCGTTAGTTCCCAATACTATGTAAGGTCACCTGAGCAATGGACTTGAAACACAATTGAAACAGAGGAGATGGTGAATTTCTAGCCTGACTGCTCAAACGCCTATTCTTTCTTGGCTTCGCTTTGAAGTTCTGCAACAGTAAGGCTGATGAAGGGATTTTTTCATGCTCCCCAGGCCTCAGGAAACCTACCATAACACCTCCCACATTCTGTGCCATTTCAGTATCCGCCTAAGAAAAGCAAATACACACATACACACACACACACATACACACACACACACACACACACATGCCCCTAGAGTTCTCTATAACTGTGTGGGCCTTTCATTTCAAAGTCTTCTTGAAAGTGTTATTTGTGAAGCTTAAAATATGTAAGCTTGCAGGGGGAGGAGACAAGTACTTGGGAGAAAATAACACACCAGGATAAGCCACATCACATTGTTTCTTCTGGGACACATTTTGTTCTGGGAAAATGTCCTAATAGCCACTGATTTCAATGTTACTGCATATCACAGCACTGTGCCTGGGAAAATACAATGACATTTTATATGATGATATTGTAGTGAAATAATAGCTCTTCAGCACCATAAGCAGCATATTGACATGCAACATCTATTAGAAAGAATGGGCATTGAATATCAAACCCATCAAATAGTTCTGTGAACAGAATTGGTTTCATGGCGGGGAACATGGGGGGTGGGTTTCACAAACCGAGGTGTGATACAAATTTTAGAATAATGTCAGCTGCTTTTTTATTCTAAAGTGAAACAGAGAAGCGCAGCTTGTTAGGGAGACAGTACTACATAATGTACAAGGCACGGGCTTGAGTCTCCAAGACCAGATGTTGGTAGAGGCACCATGATATACAGGTTCTACACCTTTGGGCAGCTCACTTCTTTGTTCTTCAATTCCCTAATTTTAAAAATAGATATATGGACCAGGCATGGTGGTTCGTGCCTGTAATCCCAGCACTTTGGGAGGCCAAGGCAGGTGGATCACCTGAGGTCAGGAGTTCAAGACCAGCCTGACCAATATGCAGAAACCCCGCCTCTACTACAAAAATACAAAATTAGCTGGGTGTGGTGGTGCATGCCTGTAATCTCAGCTATTCAGGAGGCTGAGGCAGGAGAATTGCTTGAACCCGGGAGGCAAAGATTGCAGTGAGCCAAGATTGTGCCATTGCACTCCAGCCTGGACAACAAGAGCGAAACTCCATCTCAAAAAAAAAATAGATACATGAATAGCTACTTTGTATGACTTTCTTTTTTGGGTGAGGATTAGAAAAATATATGCTTATCCTCTGAAATCTACTGACAACTACTAGTCATTATTGTTGTCACTATCACGACGAACATGATTAACAAATGTGCAGCATTTTACAGAACAGCTGCCCCTGCATCCCTTCTTCACCAGCATTAAGTCAACCAACCTCATACATAAGGAGATCAAAAATGTGACGGCCCCTAACACTTTCCTGGCTACGAAGACACGCTGGTTTTCTCTGAAGGTTACTGATAAGATAAAGGTAAACGATGACAACCACATGAGCTTTCAGGATTTATGTGCCAAGAGAGTTCATGAGCTCCTACAGAAACTCGGTTCCGTACTTGATAGGCTATTTTGTTTTAACTACCAATGCAGTTCCCTATAACAAAACTCCAAGCTCCTAGCTAGCCATCAGAAGTTCATATTTGTTCCTTAGTTTGTATATTAGTTTGCTGACGCTGCTGTAACAAATTACGACTAACTTACTGACTTAAAACGACACAAAGTTTTATCACACAATCCTTTCAGACTGTGGTCTCCCTGGGCTAATATCAAAGTGTCATGAGGGCCACATTCTTTCTGGAGACCCTGGGGGAGAATCCATTAACAGTTTCTGGATAATCTAGAGAATCTCCCTATTTTCAGGTCAGCTGATTAGCAACCTTAATGGCATCAACTACCCTAATCCCCCTTTGCCTGTAAGATTGCATATTCACAAATTCCAAGGATTAGGTCATGGGCATTTTTGGGGTGGTCATGATTCTGACTACCATAGTTTGGCTTTAGATCTTTTTCCAAGAACATAAACAACTTCATGAAACCACGCTTTGCCATTAGTGAGAAGGTAATCTAAACATTCATGGAGTACCTAATATGTGTCAGCCACTTTACATTTATGAATTCACTTAGAACTCCAGACAACATCCTTTGGTGTACTATTGAAAGTGCCTGCTTATCCTCCTCTCTCTATTTCCATAACAGGAAATATTATCCCTCCTGTATAATATATCCTATTATGGGCCTTAATTGCATTACACATGAAAGAAAGTTCTATGAGAGAACAGAAAGCAGACAGTATGCAACTGAGAAGGTCAAAAAATATTTTTGAAAATGTGATATGTCACCTTTTATACTTATTAACCAACATATATGTACCACTTATTGTGCTAAATATTTCTTATGCATTGCATTATTTAATTTTTAGCTGGGCGTGGTGGCACATACCTGTAGTCTCAGCTACTTGGGAGGCTGAGGCAGGAGGATCACTGGACCCAGGAGTTCAAAGCTGCAGTAAGCTGCGATTGCACCACTGCACTCCAGCATGGGAGACAGTCAGACCCTGTCTCAAAAAATGATAAAAAATAAATAAATAAAATTAATTTTCACAAAAACTTTATGTGGCTGTATTTCCTATATGTTAAAGAGGAAAAATCATGTTCAGAAGCTGGTGAAATTGTTCAAGGACACATACTAGTACTTGACAGAATTGTTAGTTGAGTCCAGTGTGTTCAATTCGAAAACACATGTGTTAAAACATGACACAAACTATCTCCAATGTGGTGGGTCAAAGGCCATCTAGTGAGAAACAAGGCTTGAAAATATTTTAATTGACTTTTTTCTTTTTTTTGGAGACAGAGTCTTGCTCTGTCGTCCAGGCTAGAGTACAGTGGTGCAATTTCGGCTCACTGCAACCTCCACCTCCTGAGTTCAAGCGATTCTCCTGCCTCAGCCTCCTGAGTAGCTGGGACTACAGGCAGCACCACCATGCCTGGCTAATTTTTTGTAGTTTTAGGAGAGACGAGGTTTCACCATGTTGGCCAGGCTGGTCTTGAACTCCTGACCTCAGGTAATCTGCCCGCCTCAGCCTCCCAAAGTACTGGGATTAAAGGCATGAGCCACTGTGCCCGGCCTTTAATTAACTTTAAAACAATATATTTAAGGCACATCAGAATATGTGTATAGCCTGCAATGATGTTTTCTTCAAAGGAGAAAGCATTCATTTGGAAAGGTAAGCCAAGGATGCTTACTTGGGAAAAATAAGGGCCCTTATCCAGCCTAGGCGAAGAGGTATACATTTGGAAAGACTCACTAATTGAACAACTGGGAAAAGGCAGAAGGACAGGTGTTTCAGAAAACACCATGTGTAAAGGTACAGAGACGCTGGCCTCCACAGACCATGCAAGGAACTGTGATGTTAGTACTAAGGAAACAGAAAATGAAGTAAGATAGGTAAGCAGAGGACAAAACATCTAGATCTTTGCATAAAATGCTAGGATTTGAAAGATTCTGAGCAGACAATTAACCTGACCACATTTGTAGAAAAAAAAAAAAAAAAAAAAAAAATTCTGGCAATTGTAATTAACAGGGGCTGTGGTTAGACATTGGGAAGGGACCTGTTAGGCTGATGCAAGAGCCTAGAGAAGATATATGAAGATTTGGAGCTAAGGTTACTTGGTAGCAATGGAAAGAATGGAACAAATTAAGAAACATTCAGGAAATTTTAGAATCTCTGAGTCAAGCTGGCCTCCTCCTGAGACAGTAGGGCTGCAACCCTTTCCTGGATAAGAGGAGCTTCTGTGAGCAGCTTGGTGCCTGTGGAGAGGCACACTGAGGTGACCCCAGAGGTTTCTTTTTTCTCTGAGACTCAATTGCTTTCCTTTGAAGTTCCAAACCTCCTCCGAAGAGACTTTATTTAGAGCCCGTCTGAGCCTTTGCAGCCATCCTCAGCCTTTCTGGAGGAGATTATATTTTCCAAATGAAGTCAGTGAGAGTTTTTTTATGTTGGAGCCACAGTGAAAATTCGGGGTTATGTTCTCATTCTCTCGCTGGATTGCACACACAAGTCACACTGTGTTTCTTGCTTATTTATCAAGGGAGAAAAACTCCTTGGACTTCCCTGTTATAGGAAGGGTAGGAGAAGGCACATAAGAACCTACCTGAGTATATTTTCACATTTGCTTGCTAATTGCTTGACAGTACTTAAAAATGGACAAAGATTTACTGGGAACTAAAAGACAATCTTTGCCCTCTTTCAGTTAAATAATGGTGAAGACCGATCATTTAAAAATTTCTCTGAGAATTCACTTATTTAATCGTTGCCTAGTTGCACCATATGTATTTGTTGAATAACTTAATGAACAAACATATTTTGTGTCCTTCTATAAATCAAGCTTCAGTCTTCTAAAAAGCAAGCTTCTATAAATCAAGCTACATGGCTACACTGCACATGTGACCCAACCTCTCCTATCTTCAGTTCTTTCTCCACAGAGCAGGAATAACATGAACTCATGTAGCAAACACAGTATCATGCAGAAAGGGCTAACCAGTGATGCACCTAAAACGACAAACTGGGCAGGTGTTTGGAAATTTGGACGAAAACTGTTTGATTTTAATAGTATTGTATAGGGAGGGTCATGGCATCAATTTTCTGCTCAAGCAGTTCATTTCTGTCTAAAAGAAAAATATGCCCCCTTTAGGCACAGAAGACATAAGCAATAGATTGCAGCACAGAACATTCAAAGAAGAGGTGAAGGGCTGAGGGACTTGGCAAATGGGGAAACTTTATCCCCAACCTAATAAATAGTGTGAATCCTGAAAAAGCCAATTTTTAAGATGGTTCCAGAATAGCTAAAAGCATAAATTCAAAAATAGAGCCAAGCAGCCATTTGCTGACTAGAGGTCACACAAGTACTCTGTGTTCCCAGAAAACCTACATGGTAACATAACTGTGGGACTTTATAGCTATCTGTTCTTGTTCATGCTGCTTGTATCAGTGACTGCTGGAAAATCCCATTTTGCCTCCTGGATCTAACAAATAGACTGTGTGACCAATCAGATTTCAGCACGCTTAGCCAATCAAAACCAAACAAGCTTGCAGTCCTCTTTTTCATAGCAGACCAGAGTAGAAACCAGGGCGGGAACTTTCGCTATACAAGACAACCTCTCTCTTTGTTTTCTGGGAGTGCATCTTTGTTTCATACCCAAGGCTACATCTTCCGGGTTTGCAAACTTTGCTGGCATGATATCTTTCCTTTTTATTAAAAGAAAATCCTTGTCTGTGGATTTCTTGACAATAGTTAGAGATGAACATTCATAATTATTTTTGAAAAGAACGAACATAACATGTAGCCAGGCACAGTGGGTTACCTCTATAATCTCAGCACTTTGAGAGGCCAAGGCCAGAAGTTCGAGACTAGCTTGAGCAATGCAGCAAGCCCCCATCTCTACAAAAAAAATTAAAAATTAACCAGCCATGGTGGCAGGTACCTGTAGTCACAGCTACTCAGGGGGCTAAGGCAGGAGGATCCTTTCAGCCAGAGGCTGCAGTGAGCTATGATCACACCACCACACCCCAGTGTGGGTGACAGAGTGAGACTTTGCTTCTTAAACAAACAAACATGGATAGCAGCTTGCATATTTTGACAGTTTTCTGTATGACAACTGCCATGCTAAATTCTCCTCCTAAAATGACCTCATTTTTCTTTCTCACAACAACATTTAAAGTGATGATTATTTATTTCCCTATTTCATAGATGAGAAAACTGAAGCTAAGAGGGGTTGAATACTTGTTCAATGTCGCACAGCTAGGACACTAGTAAGAGTCAAGTTGCTGCTCAGCTGTCCAACTCTAGAGTCCAACGCTCAACCATAGTCTGCACTGTGAAACTTTAACTCTGTCACTGGCCTAAGTAAAGGAAGCTAAAGAGATTAAAGATTTTCTTCAAATGACCCAAAAAAGTGAAAATAAGTACGCACAGACTAATTTAGAATAGGAACAATAAAAAAACACATATAAAAGAATCAGGCCGGGTGTGGTGGCTCACGCCTATAATCCCAGCACTTTGGGAGGCTGAGGCAGGTGGATCACTTGAGGTCAAGAAGACGGGACCAGTCTGGCCAACATGGCGAAACCCCATCTCTACTAAAAATGCAAAAATTAGCCAGGCGTGGTGGCGGGTGCCTGTAATCTCAGCTACTCAGGAGGCCGGGGCAGGAGAATCGCTTGAACCGGGAAGGCAGAGGTTGTAGTGAGCCGAGATCACACCACTGCACTCCAGCCTGGGAGAAAGAGCAAGACTCCATCAAAAAAAAAAAAAAAAAAAAATCAGTAAAAGTGAATAATACCAAAAATGAGGTAGAAAATAATTTTTGTAGAGTTTTCATTTATTCCTTAATGAGGAACTGTTTGGTAATTCATAACCAGGTATAACCTTGTAATACAATTTGTGTATCTATGTAGTATGACTGTGCAGCACGATCATTTTTTAAAAAGATACACGAGACCAGATCTGACTGCAGAAGCTTTACAGTTTGACTATTTTGGAGGTGAGTGTATGGACAGTAAAGGAGGAGAATGGGCCCTTTCATAGCTTTACATTGCTAAAGACTTTTGGGGGAAGATGACTAAATTTCCTATTTGTAAGCAGGTTTACCAGGCTACAAAGAGATGAAAAGAGGAAATGGTCCTTTGTTTTGCAGAGTACATTGATGAGTCATTTTGAGAGCTGGAACACTAGATAACTCCACATTTAAAAAATCAAAGAGTGGAACTGAGCTGCAAGCCATTTTTGTAGAGTGAAGACCCTGACGTGGCTGGATGCTGATGCTGCTGAGAAAATCAGTAGTGGGAAGGGAGGGTTTTCAAGTGGTAAGATGCCAGAAAGACAGGCATCTTGCATATGACACATTAAGGATAAAATATATGATCTACAGTAGAAGCAACTTTCTTTCGTTTTTTTTTTTTAGATGGAGCCTCGCTCTGTCGCCCAGGCTGGAGTGCAGTAGCACGATCTTGGCTCACTGCAAGCTCTGCCTCCTGGCTTCACACCATTCTCCTGCTTCAGCCTCCCGAGTAGCTGGGACTACAGGTGCCCACCACCACATCTGGCTAATTTTTTGTATTTTTGGTGGAGACAGGATTTCACTGTGTTAGCCAGGATGGTCTCGATCTCCTGACCTCATGATCTGCCCACCTCGGCCTCCCAAAGTGCTGGGATTACAGGCGTGAGCCCCCGCGCCCTGCCAGCAACTTTCATTTTTATTCTATTTTAGTATTGTTTATAAGGAATTCTGGCTACTGTATTAATCTTGTAATTGAATTTGTATATTCAGTTTTGATGGTACACCTAGTATTCAATTTTACATTGTTTGCACAGCTACTAAATAAAACCCAATCACTGCCCCAAATATTTATTAAGGTCTGTTTTGTACATATAAATGGCTTTAAAAAATTATAGAGCAGGGATTGCATTCCATTTCTGGGTGGGTGAGCGAAGAACAAACAGCAGACAGGAGGGTTTACTCCAAGCTGGCCCAACCCACAGCTGCGGACACATGTGGCCCAGGGCTGCTTTGAATGCAGCTCAATACAACTTCGTAAAGTTTCGCAAAACACTATGAGATTTACACATGGACCTTTTTTTAGCTCATCAGCTATCATCAGTGTTAGTCTGTTTATTATTAATATTATACTTTAAGTTCAGGGATACATGTGCAGAATGTGCAGGTTTGTTACATAGGAATACATGTGCCATGGTGGTTTGCTGCATCCATCAACCCGACATGTATATTAGCTATTTCTCCTAATGCTACCCTTCCTCTAGCCCCCAACCCCCTGACAGGCCCCAGTGTGTGATGTTCCCCTCTCTGTGTCCATGTGTTCTCATTGTTCAGCTCCCACTCATGAGTGAAAACATGCAGTGTTTGGTTATCTGTTCCTGTGTTAGTCTGCTTTATGTTATACCCAAGACAGTCCTTCGTCTTCCAATGTAGCCCAGGGAAGCCAAACGATTGGACACTCCTGGATTAGTGCAAGCAAAAACCTGTGTCAATTTTGTATTAATCTCAAAAGACAGAGGATGGAAGCTTAGATATGCTCTCCATGTTCATTATAATTAAAAAAACTAAATGATATGACAAAACTTTATAAGCACAAGCAATCCCTTTGTCATATTCTTAAAGGCCTAAGCAGAAGGGAACTTCTAGAAATTATTTTATGCAGCTACCTGGAAGGGAACTTACCTAGGACAGTGAATAAGAAAAACACTTTGAAGTCAGACAGTTGAGGATTGGGAGCTGAGCTCTTCCACGCGGTAGCCCTGTAACCTGGGGCATGTTACTGAATTTCTCTAAACGTCAGTTCCTCATTGGGAAAATTAGATTAACAGTACTTCTCTTCCAAGATGGTTGTGAGAGTTAAATGACACAAGAATGTGAATTGCTGACATTAAAAATAAATATATTAAAGGCACTCACCCTAGAGAAGGACAGGAGGGGAAAGTCTAAGAAAAAGATTTGGAAAAAACAGAACAGAACAGAATGTACCCCAAGCTAATTGGTGTGCCCAAGTAACCAACACCCAAAAGGGCTCAAAGGACCTTATGCACAAGTGTTTTGCCCATTCTAAAACACTTTTTTTTTTTTTTTTTTTTTTTGAGATGGAGTCTCGCTCTCTTCCTCAGGCTGGAGTGCAGTGGCACAATCTTGGCTCACTGCAACCTCTGCCTCCTGGGTTCAAGCGATTCTTCTGCCTCAGCCTGCTGAGTAGCTGGGGTTACAGGCACTCACCACTACGCTCAGCTAATGTTTTGTAAAAGACTGCTTTTTTAAACATTGCTTTTTTACTGACAATACTGAGGTAGACCATCAATTATTTGGGCTCTAAAGTCATATCTGCTGTTTACCATGAAATATATAGCCAGAGTTATTAACTGCCTAGGGAGTATGATTGTCAATTGAAAAAAAATAAAAAAAACAAATATCTTCAATGGACAATGGTGGCTGATTTTAAAGTCTCTTCCTGAAACTCTAAAAGACCTGAATAGAAAACAATAACAACAATAACAAAACATGTATAAGGCATTTAGAACACCATCAGCCTTACAGAAAAGAAAAAATATGAGGATGGGTTTTGTGGAGGAAATGCCCTTCTTTGAGGAGGACAATGAATGAAAAGACTTTGGGCAGATCAGATAACCCGAGCCAAAGGGAGCAGAACAACACGGCAATGTGAGGGTTCATTAATGAGCCTGTGGTCTCACTGGCACAGCATCGCACGTCACAGGGGATATCATGGGTCATGAAATACAGGCACTTGCAGTTCCCACTGGGGTTGCATTTTTCTTGAATTATTTACCACCAGAATTTCCGGACAGTGGGAAAAGACCGATAGTGTGTGTTTTGTATGGGGGTAGGGGTTCTTAAATTGTAATTAATCTGTCTCTAGGAGATCAATGGATCTGACAGAGCCAAGGTCCATAAATTACTACAATCAGTCTCTTTATGGCATCATGCAAGTTTCATGGCATGAGAAACCACATTTCCAGAAAGAGCAGTGAGTGGAAAACGCTTTGGAATATATTGCCTCTGATTCCTGTAAGGTGGCATTTTCTTCAGGCTACATTAGGTCTAATCATTAGGGTGAACACTACCCATTGGGGAAATGCATGTCAGAATCTTAAAGTAAGCAGAAATGTGATGGTTTTTCATCAAAAAGTATGTTCTGTCTCCAAAAACCATACATAGAGAGAACAGCTACATAAGAAATAATTGCAATTTGAATGTATAAGCTCAATGCCACGAGACCTTTCCTAAGATTATCTGTCACCTTTGGGATGGAGGCCAAACCTCTCAGCAAATGAGGAACGCAGGCCCCTCAGTCAGCTGCCTTCTGCCTCCTCTTCTAGCTCAACACTCAAGTTCCCAACTTAGATCTTATGCCCTGGGTTGTGCTGAACTATTTGTGTTTCCCAAAAATATATCATGTTTTACATTTGGAGCTGTTTCTCTTCCTGTCTTCTCTGCTGGGAACTTTTTTTTTTTTTTTTTTTTTCCTGAGACGGAGTCTTTCTCTGTCACCCAGGCTGGAGTGTAGTGGTGTGATCTTGCCTCACTGCAACCTCCGCTTCCTAGGTTCACACCATTCTCCTGCCTCAGCCTCCTGAGTAGCTGGGATTACAGGTGTGTGCAACCATTCCCCTGTCGGGAATTCTTTCTTTCTCTTTCTGTCTGGCAAAGTTGAATCCTTAATGATTCAGTTAGAATATCACCTCCTCTGCATGGTGGCTTACTCCCTCCTATGTGCCACTAGTTTTCTCTTAACTTGCCACTCTTTTAATACCCCAGTTTCCAGCACCGCCACGGTGACTAAGCCATGAGCTCCTTTAGGGCAAAGACAATGTCCTGTTCCTCCCTTTTCTCCAAATCCAGCCAGAGGGACAAGAACATGGCAGTTGCTCTGACAATGTGGTTTTGATGAAGATAGAGGATGCCATAAATCCCAGCACCTCTCAAAGTAACACATACTGTATGAAACAGAGAAACAGACATGAATTCCACAGTAGAAGTAAAAATATAAGGATGATTTTGCCATAAGATAAAATGGCATAAGGCACCATAGAATGGTAATCTTGTCCTATAAGGTTTAAATGGGCCACTATAATTGAGACACATGTAAGGTATTATATATAAAGTCAGTTATATGTTGATGAATAACTTGTTCCTTCTACCTGAAATTTTCTTATCATGTCCAAATTTCATCCTTAAGTGAAGGCCCAGTTCATTCATCAGCTCTTCAATAGGCTTTTCAATGTTAACTTCAGGGGTACTTCATTTCATCTTTCTCTGAGTTTATATAGTGCTTTAATTACTTTTCTCTCGTGACATTTATAAGTCTCTCTCTCTTACATTGTGATCTCTATATAATTTATTATGAAATGTATGTAAATTATTAAGGCTCATATCTCCCATGAAATTAGAACATACTTCAGGTCTGTTCCAGCATCAATTGTTGTATAACAAATAATCTCAAAGTGGTTATTCAAAATACAACAATCATTTATCTCTCATGATTTCTCTGGGTCAGAAATTTGAGAATCATCTAGTTGGGCAATTCTGGCTTGGAGTTTCTTCTGTAGTCACAGATGGTTCAGTCTTGGGCATATCTGCATAGATCTGCAGTCTTCTGCAGTCTGCAGACAGTGGCTAGAGCTGGAACAGTGGAAGTCATCTAAGGGCTGACTGGACATCTCTCCTCTCCACGTGTTTGCTCTGCAGGAGTCAGTTTGGGCTTCCACACAAGATGGCAACCTCAGACTTCTCAAATGGTAGCTCAAGGCCCCCAAAGCAAGTATCCCAAGAAAACCAGAAGTTGCATTACCTTTTATGACCTGGCCCTCAGAAGTCAGGGTTGCTGTACAGTCAAGTCAGTTACAAAAGCCTGACCAAGTTCAAGGGGAGAGGGCACAGACTTCATAAAAAGTTCTGGAAGGGCATGTGGGACAGGAAATATTTCTGCTATTGTTTCTGGAATATGGATTTTGTCTTGCATGTTTTTTTTTAATCTTTACCCCCAGCATTGATTCTATGTGCTTGGTCTTGAGCTCAGTAAATATTTTTTGAATGGATAAATTAATGACTGCTAAGTTATAATAACAACACTGTCTGGTACTAATATTTGGACCACCATACTTCCCTTGATATGGTTTGACCGTGTCCCCCACTAAATTTCATCTTAACTGTAGCTCCCATAATTCCCACATGTCAGGGGAAGGACCCCGGGGTGGGGGTAGTTGAAACATGGGGGCGGGTCTTTCTCATGCTGTTCTTGTGATAGTGAACAAGTCTCACACGATCTGATGGTATTATAAAGGGGAATTCCCCTATACACACTCTCTCTTGCCTGTCGCCATGCAAGACATGACTTTGCTCCTCCTTTGCCTTCCACTATGTTTGTAGGGCCTCCCCAGCCATGTGAAACTGTGAGTCAATTAAACCTCTTTCCTTTATAAGCTACCAGTATTGAGTATGTCTTTATTAGCAGCATGAGAACAGACTAATACGTGCCTTATCCAGTCCTCAGCTACCAGTCAGCTTTTTGTCCAAAAGGGGAAAGAACAGAAGATATATTTTTTTCTTGACACTAATTATTAGGAAGAATGGAATACATACTATTACTCATCCCAAACAAGTTCAAAGTCAGGACAAGAAAATGTTAACTTTCATTATTCTTGTAATTATTTGAGTAGTCATTCAAAGTATCAGAATATTTTTCCTCTGACTTTTCAAAAGAAAAGTTTTTAAATTTATGGATCTAGTATCTATCCACTTGACAGAAGTTTCTAGGCTTTTTAGCAATATTTTATCTAATGTGAGAATATTTATACCCTAAATATTAATATAAGTATGTATTTGTGTATATTACAAAATATTAGCCATATGTGTAAATACATACATACATATAGTGTGTGTATGTAGGATAACATATATTCATGGATAACATTGTCCATTTTTCTCTTTTAGCAAGGGTGGAGTTCATTGAGTTCAAGAATGTTCTTCACAGCTGTTCCGTGTTTTGAACACATTAGTATGCTGTAGTGTGTCTGTGTGTTTGTATTTGTGTATAATTTTGGGCATAAACAAATATTTTAAAACAAAAGACATACCTATATGAGCAGAAAATCAGAAGTAGTAAGCTCTTGTGTTTTTCATTTATAATTTCTCTGTTCAAGACTAGTAGTTTGAGTAACTTATTACCCTTTACTGTATGTTACACTAAAATTTTGTCTCCTTTTATAAATTACCAGTCTCTTGAGTGCAGGAATGATATTTGTAGCTTTACTACAATCCAAGCAGATCCAACATGCCAAGTGAGTGACCAGTTGACCTAAGGAGTACGAATGAAGGCATCAGTGGCAAAGCCCCACTCGGTGCCTGAAGTACAAGATTCATACAATCCATTTGGGGGTTTCTGATGGCCAAAACAGACAGTCTTAACTGACAGTTAACTTTAGGAGAGAAGCTATAAGCAAACACAGTATTTTATTGTCTGAGTGTGTATCTCTTACTATAGGTTTTTTTTCCTGCAGAAGACATCTTTAAAAAGGTATGTAAAATGTAGGCAGCAAATATTCAAAACTGCACAGCCTGTTCCACAAGATTCCAGTTCTAAGAGTAAGTAAAAGAGAGGCAGGCTGGGCACGGTAGTTCATGCCTATAATTCTAGCACTTGGGGAGGCCAAGGTGGGCAGATCACATGAGGCCAGGAGTTGGAGACCAGCCTGGCCAACATGGTGAAACCCCTGTCTCTACTAAAAATACAAAATTAGCTGGGTGAGGTGGTGAACACCTGTAATCCCAGCTACTCTGGAGACTGAGGAAGGAGAATCACTTGAACTCGGGAGGCGAAGTTGCAGTGAGGCCGAGATCGCGCCACTGCACTCCAGCCTGCACAAAAAGAGAGGAATTCCATCTCAAAAAAAAAAAAAAAAATGGCAAACCCTTTTCTAAACCCATATTCCACCAATTTGTTAAGTCTCAAATTCAGTTTCATTTCCTCCAATGTATCCTTCTTTTTTATGGCATGTGTTGTATAAGTAAATGTTGTAGTATAAATAACAAAGTACCAGAATATGTGGGGTTAATTTCAATGAAGTAAATTACCAGTTTAGAGTTCTTGGTCTAAACACTTGGCCTCCCTCATACAAAACCTGGCTAAGTATATTCCTTCCCTGAATGTGATCCAACAAGAGTGGTCAATGAGTTAGTCATTCAACCACAGAAACTGTACCAGAATCTGCAGGATGTAAGCAAATATTACAAAGCTGATGACTTCAAAGAGATCCTAGTTTTATGGGAGAGAGAGAGAGATCATTAAACAGACAATAATACCATTAAGTCATGGATACAGCAAGTTCTAAGAGCACAGAATGGACTGCTAGATATATTTAACAAAAATATTTATATTAATTACAATTGACACCTGTCAGTAAGAATGTTTGGATAAATATGGAAAGTCTGAATTCACTTGCCGTAGGTTAAATACCTGCAGGAGGAGAAATGCAAAGGTGTGTGAACAGCTCCTTCAACTCACAGAGCAGGTTTCTATGCTCTACTCCCCCACACCATTTTTTTCCGGAGGTGGTGCGCTGTGGATTCCGAAGGGAGAAGTGGAGGGTTATCAGAACATTTGTCGTTTGGGCAATGGAGACAGTAATCACGTCCATGTCACTTTTGGAGAAAGTGAAAGAAGAGCGAGCAATTTACCTTATTTTAATGCAAGCAGATGGAGAGGTCATGGGAACTTGTTTAAGGCATTAGCAAACTGCCTCTTCAAATTAAGGACTTTTGAGAATTGAAAGAGTTCTGAGCAACCCTGATGGCTCACAAGATTGTGTGTTCTTACTGAGTGATCAGGCATCTGAGTCTCCTAAACGTTAAACCGCAGGAATATACAAGGCCGTGGTTAACTGCTTTAATGAAATGTAGGTAGGCAGATTCAAGGTAAGGTGGTGGAACAACCAGAGACAGTAAGAGTTTCCCATAGAGCTGCCTCCCCATTTAATGGAGTCACAGGCTTTAATGAATCACAGAACCATCTGGTAGAAATAAAGTAACAATGTCTGAAAAGATTTTTAAATGTGCATGCATTTGAATAATGTTTCCAAATTTGCGGAGTTTATATTTAGAAGTGCAAATATCCTTATATATTGGAATGATTAAGTATCTACCCTAAAAGTACAACTTAGTTTTAAAAGAAATTAATCCATCTTAAATCTCGTGAGGGTGTGCCAATAAAGTAAGATAAAAGAAAGAAGAAAAGGGAAGAGAAGGGAAAGGAAGGGAAGAGGAAGGAAGAGGAGAAGGAGGGAGGGTGGGAGGAAGGAAGGAAGGGAGGAAAAATGTAAGGAAGGGAGGATAAATGGAAGAAAGGAAGAAATAAAGAAAGAAAATGATGCTTTTGTTTCTACTACAGAAACCACTATTTACCTAGTTAGGGAAATATATTTATATTGTGGTCCTTTTTAGTAACCTTAAAAAAATAAGAGATATCTGAGATTTTTATACCAAATAATTGAGTTTCACTTACATATTTTATGTAAGGTTGGTGGTTTGGAACTAACATGAAAAAGATGTTAGACCTGAAATAGCCATTGGCCATCATCGAATTAAAATTTAGTTTGCTACAGTTGAGTAAAATGAGGTTGATAAAGGAATCGACTCTCTTTTAGGCTATGCAGCAATGGCTTATATAAAATATACCAGAACTCAGCAATAAAGAAACAAATCAAGGTCTTATATTATCTAACTCAAATTACACAGCTCTTGGAACCCTCAATTTCCATATAGGTTAGGCATTTTCTATGTCACGCATCTAATAATACATACACTAATTTAAATTTAAAAACACATGGTGACTAACAAAGATAGAAAAAAGAAGAGAAATATATACTCAACTGGTTTTCTTTGCTGAACACAGCAAACCAAAAATTGGTTTAAATTATTCATAAGCAAAAATAATCTTCTATATGAATGACATCAGACTTAAATTCTGGTCTAGTTCAAATGATTATTATCCAATCTTACCATGTGGAAAAACATTCTCTAAAAAGAAAAATTTAGCATGAAATTGAGAGTTCTATAGAAAACAATCGTTACCCTTTCAATCCAAAGGTTGAGATCAATAGCATGATTTTATAGCATTTTAACAGAAAAAAAAATCCTCAATCTTAAAATAATTAAACTTATTGAATCAGTTAAAATATCCCAGATTTGAAGACTAATCAATAAAAGAAAATGGGTAATCTCAGTTCCTCATGAAGCTTCCTTGATAAGGATACAGAACCCCTGAAGAAGAAGGAGAACATATTATACTTTACAAGGGTATGGGCCTCAGCAGTGGAGGCGTGGGTGGAAGGAGGCAGAAACCAGAGGCAAGAGCAGCCCTCCGTTGGCAGGACTAAAGAAGAGTATGCACAGTACATGCGAACTTTAAGCACAGATTCAGAGGATGTTCAAGGGCGATGTTACATAGAGCCTGGCAGACACAAGAACCTTAGTGCCAAGTAGGAATGGGCTCAAGGCTGTGAAGAAAACAGGCTCTAGCGCTGTGAAGTTACCAAATTCTTGGGAGAAAGAACACAAAAGAGAGTATGAGATAAAGAAAGCCAGGGGAAGAATACAAGAACATAGAGAAATGCAGGAAAGAATAAAGATATTAGAAAGGAAGCTAGGGGAAAGGAATAGTTTCCTCTGTCCCTCAGGTCCAGTGGTAGATGGGGATCTGAATCCAGTGTCTCGTGAGATGAAATCTGCATGAGCTCAGAAGGGTGTTTGGCTCCAGACAAGCAGCACAAGGACCAGAGGAGGACACTCATCTTAATCAGGACAAGGAAAGACTTCCCTTGGGAAAAATAAAGTGGAGCTCAAGAAGAATTATAGATATATTTTGAAGAAGAAAAGAGGGTGCAACTCTGTGAAGTTACCAGATTCTCGAGAGAAAGAGAAAAAAAGGGAAGAGAAAATAAAGAAAGTGCAAGAAAGAATATAAGATGGTGGAGAAAGGCAGGTGTGAAAGAAGATATTAGAGGGGAAGATAGGGGAAAGGACAAATCTCAGCTATTCAAGAGTTAAGTGCTCCTGTCACAGGCACTAAAGGATTATGAGACTTCCCGGTTCTATAAAATTCAAGTTTCCACTCCATATGTGAGCCCAGTCCAGTGGAGATACCCAGAATTTGTCATGGGAGATAGAGTCCTTGCTCAGACACCTACTATATGGATACCACCAAATGAATCACCTTATCTCCATATGCATCAGTTTCCTCTTCTGCAAAACTAAAATAAAAATATTTTATCCACACGGGTTTATTGTGAACACTAATACACTGTGTGTGTGTGTGTGTGTGTGTGTGTTTATTTATTTTCATTTTATTTATTTTATTTTTTGAGACTGAGTCTTGCTCTGTCACCCAGGCTGGAATGCAGGGACATGATCTCGGCTCACTGCAACCTCTGCCTATTAGATACAAGTGATTCTTGTGCTTTAGCCTCCCAAGTAGCTGGCATTACAGGCGCCCACCACCACACCCAGCTAATTTTTGTAGTTTTAGTAGAGACGGGGTTTCACCATGTTGGCCAGGCTGGTCTGGAACTTCTGAGCTCAAGTGATCTGCCCGCCTCGGCCACCCAAAATGTTAGGATTATAGGCATGAGCCACCACACCCGGCCAACAATATGTTTTTAATTTAAAAATTTAAAATAAAATTTAGCACTTGCTCTGTGCTGGGGAATGTGCCAATAAATTTCCCTGATTTAGTCCATTTAGCTCCCCTCTGCAGCCTTGTAAGGTAAATGCTACTTCTTAAAATTTTTAATGACTTATATGAAAGTATTCCATACGCCACGAATTGCTATGCACCTGGTCATTATTGTGCTACTTGTACATCACATGATGGTCAGTGATGTTTTCCTTCAGTGTACTTTCTAAAGCCTAGCTACTAGGAGGTGGTTGTGAATGGACAGCCAAGGAACTGGGGTGAATCCTTATGAATTTGGGCCTGGTACTGAGATTCAACATCAACATAGGTATGAACTTTCATCTATCCTCCCCACTAAACCTTCCTGCCCATAAAATACATGAAGACCTTCCTGTCAGGGGCATATCTAATACAGGAGTCACCTTATACATCCCAGGAGCCAGGGCTGCTGTAGAAGACATTCTCAGATCTTTGGTTTTCTTGGTTAAGTGGTATAAAGAAAGTAGCCAATGGAAAATTGTGGTAATATACACACTTTCCAACTTCCAGCTGCTACGCATTTAACATTCTCTGTTTTGTGTCTCCAAATATCAACTATTGTGGTATGTTTATAAATATCAAGAAGTAAAAAAGTGAAAAGGAGGATTACTTTTTTTTCATGCTTGCTTACCTTTAGATGAACAGTTTAAAAATAACTGCTTCATTGATTTGACTTTTTTTTCCAAAGCAGCTTAGAGATAGAGCTATAGCCAAGGGGACATTTTTTTTTTTTTCCTCTTCTCTGAGCCAGTAGAGCATACAATTTTGAATCTATGAAGTTTGGTTGGAATCTGGCCGTTATTCTAGATAAATGGGAAACTGAGTAGGAAAGTGTCTTGCCTCAGCATCAATTATCAACAGTCAGACTGGGACTGAGGAACCGAATTTCCAGTATGCATGACACCAGACTACCCCTACGGTGAGCTCTGCTAGACAAGCAATTGATTCTCAATCTTGGCTGTACAGTAGAACCATCTGGGAACTTTCTAAAATCCCCATGTTCAAGCCACACCATGTACTAAGTACATCAGAATCTCTGGGACAGGATCAAGGTGTTACTACTTCTTTTCTTTTCTCTCTCTTTTTTTTTTTTCTTTTTTCTTTTTTTCTTTTTTTTGGAAACAGAGTCTTGCTCTGTCGCCCAGGCTGGAGTGAATGGCACGATATCGGCTCACTGCAACCTCGACCTCCCAGGTTCTTGCCATTCTCCTGCCTCAGCCTCCCAAGTAGTTGGGACAATAGGCACCTGCCACCATGCCCAGCGAATTTTTAAAAATATATTTTTAGTAGAGACAGGGTTTCACCGTGTTAGCCAGGATGGTCTCGATCTCATGACCTCATGATCTGCCCACCTCAGCCTCCCAAAGTGCTGGGATTACAGGCATGAGCCACCACACCTGGTCTGTTACTACTTCTTATAGCTCTTCAACACAGGTTGAGAACCACTATTCTAGAGCCATCCTTCCCCATGCTTACATGAAAATATTGATTTTTTTACTGATGTAAATAATAATGGTTCCATTTATTAAGCACTTGCTCTGTGCTGGGTAGGTGTTAAGAACTTTCCCTGCTTTAGCCCATTTAGTTGCTCCCTTGCAGCCTTATAAGGGAAGTGCTACTACTATTCCCATTTGACAGCAGAACAACCTGATGCTTATACAGGCTCCATTCCTTGCTCAAGGTCATCCTGGTGGTCATCCTAGTCTAAAGTGGCAGGGTCCAAGGTGGATCTCTTATGGACTAAGCCATATGATATCCCTAATCTGACAGCATCCTGGTGCACTAGCAGGCTTCTGCAGCTCAGGCAGGAGTCATCAAAATTTGCCAAGTGCCTAATTTTTAAGCTCTAACAATGCCCTGATAAAAGTTCATCATATATCGAGACGGCTCACCTTAGGGTGTGAATCTTCCACCAATACAGGAGAATGATGTTGAACTTATGAATGATGCCAGATGCTAACCTATGAAGGAGCATTGGCTCACACATTGAATCCCAAAGGGTGATTTTCAGGGAGACTCTTTCACAATAGAGCCATTACGAAGCACCTACACTCTACATACAGTTTTGTTTTCTCATTTGCTCCACTTGATTCTGTTGATGACTCAGATGCCAAGACTCCATGTCATCTTGATCTGTTCCCTTCCAGGACTATCTTTGTTTGTTTGTTTTTGTTGTTGTTGTTTTGTTTTGATGGAGTTTATTATTTATTATTTCTTTTTATCATTTTTTTTTTTTTGAGGCAGAGTTTCACTCCCGTTGTCCAGGCTGGAGTGCAATGGCATGATCTCAACTGACTGCAACCTCCACCTCCAGGTTTAAGCAATTCTCCTGCCTCAGCCTCCCAAGTAGCTGGGATGACAGGTATGCGCCACCACGTCCAGCTAATTTTTTTGTATTTTTAGTAGAGACCGGGTTTCACCATGTTGACCAGGCTAGTCTCGAACTCCTGGCGTCAAGTGATCCACCCACCTTAGCCTCCCAAAGTTCTGGCATTACAGGCATGAGGCACCACAGTCAGGACTACCTATGTCCAGCTTTCAGATGTTATTTGCTGCCCCATCCAAAGTTAAACTGAAGGAGGATAGAAAGGATATAAAGTGAGAAATAGCTTCCTATCAGAGTTATTTTCGGACTGTTTTTATAAACAGAAGTTCAAGGACAAGTTTTTAGAGGTCTTTTCATTACCTATCAGACTTTTTAAATTTTTTAACATCATTGCTAAAGATTTAAAAAATTAAAAATAGCATACTCTGAATTAGTGGTATGACTGCTTTAGTTCCAAACACTTTCTCACAGTTCCAGTATCCAAATTTGTAATTATATTTATAAATGAGTTGTCACCAATCAAATAGTACTACTTTAATTGTTTCAGGCTAATGAGAAAAGAACAGAGGCAGATTTAGTTGGCAAATGATGCATTCCTGCCGCGTGAACTCCAAATGACATCACTGTGAACTGCAGGGATGATGGTTCTAAGGGAGTGTAAAACTGGTGAGAAAATTGACTTCAGTCCAATAAAGTTGAATAAGCATGTTAAAATTAAAGGAATAATCCATGACACAGACCAAGTGCTAGCAGAAATTTAGTTTCAGCAACATGAATTACGTTTGACAATTTAAATTATTTATGTTTTGTAATTTGTTTGGTTTTAGTCTGTAAATTTGGTTTGACTTCAGAGTGATATGAAACCAAAGCATAAAGAGGCCGGGTGCCGTGGCTCATGCCTGTAATCCCAGTACTTTGGGAGTTCCCGAGGCAAGTGGATCACCTAAGGACACGACTTCGAGACCAGTTTGGCCAACATGATGAAACCTTATCTCTACTAACAATACAAAAATTAGCTGGGCATGGTGATGGGCACCTGTAATCCCAGTTAATCAGCAGGCTGAGGCAGGAGAACAGCTTGAGCACCTGAGGTGGAAGTTGCAATGAGCCAAGATCCTGCCACTGCACTGCAGCCTGGGCAACGGAGTGAGACTCTGTCTCAAAATAAAAGTAAAGAATAAAAGCATAAAGAATTTATACTTAATTTTATATTTATGCATATTTAAGTAATGTGAGAATAAAGACACTCTAATTCCACATTGGAGGGTCCATGAAAATATTTATTTTTGAAAAGATGTGCACACAATGGAGTTTGTTCCTGATCAGTATGGGAGCTTGATTCCTATGGTTCTGGGTTAGGTCTCCAGTGGTACCATGGATTGCCAGAATCAGCTCCCCATGAACCAAAGACGGCAAATATATGACATGCAGGATAATACCAACACCTTGCATTTAATACTTTTTTTTTGAGTTTTTAATTTTTTTTCTATTCTCAACTCATGTTAATGTTTCAATTACATTGAAAATGAGGAAATGAAAAAAGGATGGGTTTTTAATTAATTGAATTTCCAATTGGGTTTCATTAAAATTGCAATGGATGTTATTACGGAAAAGTGTGTCTCAAAAAATAATGATAATACCAATTGTTTCTATTCTTGTGATAGTGATAAGGCAACATTAGGTGTGATGCTGGGAAGCACAGTGTTCCCCGATGTTAGGCAACTTTCAACTGTCTAAGCTAAACATGGTGGCAAGAAGCATATTAAGATATTCCTTTGCTGAAAAGGCCACTGTGAGCAGTGCTATCATCTTTCACAGTTCTATTGTATCAGCTTATAAACTAACCCAAGTAATCTCATCAAGTTTGGATATTATTGGCCAGGCATGGGGACTCACACCTGTAATTCCAGCATTTTGGGAGGCCGAGGCGGGTGGATCGCCTGAGGTCAGGAGTTCGAGACCAGCCTGGCCAACATGGTGAGGCCCCATGTCTACTAAAAATACAAAAATTCACCAGGTGTGGTGGCACACACCTGTAGTCCCAGCTACTCAGGAGGGTGAGGCAGGAGAATGGCTTGAGATTGCAGTGAGCCAAGATAGTGCCATTGCACTCCAGCCTGGACGATAGAACTAGACTCCATCTCAAGGAAAAAAAAAACAGTTTGGATATTATAACTGAATTTTGTATTTAGCATGTCAATGGTTTTTAAATCTTGACTTTTCTAGTGACTTTACCATGAATTCAAATTTCTGTTAAATAAGCCTCAATTCAACATAGCTTGATCTTAAAATAAGACTTAATTATATTAAGTCTTATATTAAGTCAAAACATAATCCAGTTAAATTAAAAAGAAAAATACAAAATTCCGCCTTCATGGATTACAAGTGAGTTTTATCTAAAAGTTTTATTTTTATAACTGTAGACAATTATTTGTAAAATGTTTGTAAACGGTATTTTAAATAATCCCAAATCAATAGCTTTAAATAACGCCGACAAGGAGAAACTAGTTTTCAATATTTGACCATTCTTTGTCTTACTAAAATGTGTTACAACATATTCATTTTGCAATCTTCTCTTTCAGATAAACAACAGAATTACATTTAACAAGTAATGTTGGAAGTGGCTTTTATGTAAAGATTTTGAAAACAAACAACATATTTTCTTAGATACACTGACTGCTTCCAAATAGAAATGAATAAATACTCTTTTATATCATTGGATCATCTTCAAAATTAGTAATTATATGCTGATGTGGAACTAAATAGTGAACAAGGCACTTTTTAAACATTTATATGCCAGGAACACTATTTGGTAGGTAGTTGTTAATAAATTAATGCAGAATCTTTAAATACATTCTTTCCATAAAAATTGTTTATAAAGATTATATAATTAGGTATTTAAGCTAAAACCTGACTGTTGTCCTTGCATCTGACTGTGAGCTGCTTAAGGATAGGACAGGAGCAATCTAATTAACCTCCATGTTCCTAGAAGCTAAACTAAAGCCTCTTACAGAGAAGCCTTGTTAACTAAACTGAGTTGAATTGAATTCAAGTGAATTTAACGAAATTGAAATGGATTAAATTACAATAAAATGCATGCCTTTAAATTATTGGTGCAAGCTTGTGAATAAGCCCCATGCCTTTAAATAATTGGTGCAAGACTGTGAATCAGCCTTATATAATCACATCACAGGGACACTGTCAAATTTGCCTTCCCTCTGCTATTATGCCTACTTCCTTTACTCCTCCTGTCAAACATCCTGGTTACCCAGAGACAACTGATACAACAATCAGAAGAGGCTTCCGCTGGATTTAAAAATAAAAACAGAAATAGTGCAGTCAGATGTGCCAAACTTTCCACTGTGGCTTAGGGACAAGAGCAGAGAACAAAAATCACAAAGACTTGGATTCCAATCCAAGGTCTGTATTTAGGAGTTTTGCAACTTGAGCAAGACATTGAATCTCCTTAGCTCCTGGTTCTTTTTTCATAAGATGAGGATAACTTACCCTCTGGGTGCTGGCATGGTTAAATTTGGCCATGCATGCAAAGTTGTGAGCCCATAATAGGTTCTCTCTAAAGGTTGGCTCCTGTCTTCTTCCCTGCATCATTCATCATTCCAAAAGTAAGTGATGAAGATGTGTCGGGCTCCCTGGAACTCCAAGGAGGCCAGGACTGTGGCAAGCACTCTGTGGCCCTCACTTCTCTAGACTTTGTTGCCACTGCTGTGATAATCCCTTCTGAGACTTGGTATTTGCTCCTTAACTGTCCTGCTGAGCAGTTGGCTTTCTTCTTGAGGAGTCTCTTGCTAAAGCCGTCAGCTCAGAAATACAAGTGAAAATGGGAGACATTTTACAAAGCATACATGTAAAGCCTGCCTGTTTGGACTCTCATGATTTGCTTTACACACTACAGCTCAGTGATATTAAAAACAAACAATTAAACACTTTGAATTTACCATAGTAAATTTACTGTCACTCATCTGAACTTCTCATTATTTTTCAAGGTGACATAAGGTTATAGGAAATCATATTTGTTAATTAAAGCTGTCTTCAACTTTTACATTTAAGATAGGATCTTTAGGACAGTGAATCAATTCAAAGTTAATTTCCTCCCTTGAATTCCAAGGTGTTTGGTTCAAGAGGGACACAAAGCAGTTAAGTGTCTGGTCCACATGTGGTCCTGGGCTGTTCTAGTCCTGATGGCTCCCATAGCCCATGGCATCGTCCTAACTCCTCCTGGCCCCTTGATGGTCTCCTGGCTTCTACTGCTTGGTCTATGGCTGGATACCCTCACTACTAAATCCCCAACATTAGTAAACCTGCCGACCAGCTCCTCCCTGCTTTCACTGGTGCTACGGACCCACTGAGCCCCTGCAACATCCTCATTTAGGTCCCAGCAGAGAAGGTGAGCACAGCAGCCTCGCCACTGTCCACTCACGCCAGACCTCTGACTCTCAACTCAGCATCCTCTGCTCCCCAGTGAGATGCAGCAAGAACGCCTACAGTAGCCTCATGCCACCTCAGAGCAGAGAGGCAGGGGCACTATCACTGTCCTCTCCCTGGCTGACCACTTTTCTAACATTTGTGTTTTGTTAAGGGAAAGCCTGGGAGGGATCCACCACTCAGAGTCCCATATGGTAAAGTGGGGCGAAAGCCCCTTTGTTTTTGCCTGCCTCTCATAGCTGTCTGAGGTTAGTAATTTTTGTTTTCATTGCCCCACGAAGGAGCCAGGACTCCAGAATTTCACCTTTTGTCTTAATCTTCCTTTCTCTTTTTCCTTAAAATAAAGGGGTTTTCATTTTTGTTTTCTGTCTAGTAGGGACTTCTAATCCACCATATCTTGCTTCTTCTCTAGTGATCTGGGTTCTCAGCTGTCTACCCCTTCCTTCCTGGCTCAGTATGAATGGGGGCTAGTGAGTGAGGTCACCTTATCAATATCTAGCAAGAGGTGTTGCAAAATATTTTTTTGAAAATTTAAAACCATTATTCTACAGATTCAATCCTATTTTGTCATAAAATATTCACCAGAATCTGTAGTCAGTGAAAAGACCTGGTTTCTGTGGGGTTAAAATCAGCGTGGGGTCCTTGTGTAGACAGAATAGCCAGCAGCAGCACTCAACTGGGAGCAGTCCCAGGGCGGGAGGATCTCACTCCCCCATTAATTCCTCACACCCCAAACAGACCTGGACAGGTGAGCGCTCATTAGTGCATTGCCTTGCCTTGCTTAGCAGGCTGCCCTCCAGTGCTCACAGGTAGAATCCTCCCTCAGGCTGGGCCCTGACTCTAAATGGAGGATCCTGTGAAGCAACCTTAAGCCTGAAATCCAGGAGCTCAGCCTAGATGCATGCCTAGAGGCACATCCCATTCTCTGCTTCAGTAACTTGTCTCCCCATTGCTGAGTTTCCAGTTTAGGGCCAGTTCAATTGGATTGTGCCATCACTCACAGAGGAGGTGGAAGATAGGGAGAATGAGATTGTGGGCTAAGCAGACACACAGTGCACTGCTGTAATGGGGAGACAGCCATTGTGCTACTTTACACTTGTCTGGTCTTGGACAAGTTATTCTCCACTCTATGGTTCAGATTTTCATCTGTAGAATGGATATAATTTATAGGACAGTATGAGGAATAAAAGAGTTAATTAGCATGAAGTACTTAGACCAATGCCTGACTCACCATGAGCATTCAATGATGCTGCTTCCATTGTTTCTTCTAGGTTTCTCATACTCCCATACCCATGCCAAATATCCCTGGTGCTGGTACCTTGCCATCCTGGTAGGCTCTCCAGCCATTCTGGTTTGCCAACGTTCTCCCACTTCCTTTGGCCAACCCCCATATGCTTCCCTACCTGAGGACCCCAATATAATCAACTGCATCATTAAAAAACGCCTAATTACTATTTCATAGTCTCTAATTACTGCACGGCCCAAGCTTGCCCTGATCCTCACATTCAAAAACATCATCCTGATATTTACATGCTCAGGTGTTAAAGTTACAGATTCCTTACAATAGACTGCACTTCTACTTGTTGTAGGCCAAATCCACTGGGTCCTAAGTATGCACATCCCTTCATCATCCTGAACAAGATCCCCTGGGAGTAGGGATTCAGCAACAGATTCTATGTGCCTTCCTGTGAGACCAGGGCGTCAGGTAGGCGACCAGACAGTGGAGCTTTGGGGCCAAAGACAAGAGCAGCGTCATGAGACAGCAAAGGAAGCTGCCTAATAACAACATAGAAGCAGTTTTACAGAGTTTCACCTCTGGCATTTTTACAGAGCCTCTCATTTTACAAGTATGAGACATTCCAATTATACCTCCCAGAGACACAAGGAAATGACAGCATGTATTTGGAATGATGAGGGCAGTGCTTGGCACAATTTTTCCAGATGAAACCTTTAAAAGCAGCTGATGTGTCCACAAAGGGAGGGTGACAAGTAGCATCCACAGCTGCTGGAGCCTTGGCACTTTTGCATACGAGTTTCGCCACTGTGCCCTTGTTGACCATTTAGTACTCTTAACCCTCCCCACTGATGATTTTTGACTGTGGAATTTAGTTCCTGCTTTTCTGCCTGATCCTTTCAGTTCAGCAGCCTCCATTCTGGAACCTTCCTAGAGTTGACATTGGCTTTCTTAGAACTTCATTTCTACAATACCCCCCTTGACTCCTTACATCACAGCTTGAGATTCTCCTCTTGTTCCCCTAATGGGGTTTTTGTTTATACCTCTGGTGAATGGACCCTAAGGTGACCCCAATAACAGCCACCCCTTGGTGTTCACACCCTTTATCACGCCTGCCCTTCACTGTGTGAGGAACCTGTGACTTGCCTCTAGCCATCGGAATATGGCCAAGGTGAAGAGAGTTTGCCAACGTAATTAAGGTCTCAAATTAGTTGATGTTGAGTTAATACAAAGTGGATGATCCTGGGGCAGCCTCACTTAGATGAAGACCTTAAAAGAGAGACCAAGTCCTCTGTGAGGTAAGAGCCTGTCCTTGCTGTCCTTGCTCATTGAACAATAAGAGTGGCCATTTGGAGGTAACCCAAGTGTCAAGGAATTGTGGGTGGCCTTAGGATCTGACGTTGGCCTCCAGCAGGAAAATACTGGGGCCTTTACTGATACAAGGAAGTTCATTCTGCCAGCAACCTAAATGAGCCTGGAAATGATGAGCCCTCAGATGAGAACACTCTTGCCAACACCTCGATTCACCTTGTGAGAACCAAGTGGAAGATCCGACTAGGTCATGTCTGGACTACTGACCCACAAGAGCTTCAATATCAGCTGATTAATCATACTACACTTACTGAGAAAAACTACAAAAGTATACTAAATTGAAACAATCAAGCTGATGACCTTGGGTGGGGGGTAAAAATAAAAACAAATAATACAAAACAGCAAAATGAAACCAAAATCCAAATCAAACATAGAATGGTCAGTTTGGTAAAATCATATTGAAGTTAACTTGAGGTTTGGAACATTGGCTCTTTTGAGTTAGTCCCAGATTCCTTTCCAAAATGCATTACTATGTGCAGGCTTTTAAAGAAACAAGTTGGCGCGGCCCTGCACTGACAGGCAGACATTATTTAATTCTAATAGGATCTCAGTGGACATTTGAGAAGCCAACTGGATGCATAAGTGCACAAAGAATACATGGGTACAATCTCCTGGAGGTGGTGAGGATAGTCAGCAACTCTACATCCCAGGTGAGAGCAAAAAGGGGAATGTTTATAGAAAGACAAAGACAATGGAAAAATATCACTGAAAGGCTATCTTTGCCTTTGCACACACTGAAATAATAATCATACACATCACAAAAACTATACATTTCCTTTTGGTTCCCTTACAAAGATGTCTCATATCACAGAAAAGATGCCTGAAAGTAAGAACATGTATGGTGCTTCATTAGAAACTCTGATTTGGGGGGTTATTGATTTTTTAAAGTTGGAGTTGAAAATTTAGTTTAAAGACAAATCCATTTTAGGGATCCCCATCACTGGCCACTCTGACACTCCCCTCTGTGCCTCCAGGACAGACACTGGGAAGTGGCAAGATAGAAGAGAAGAGCTAGATGGCAGGCATCTATCACAGAAGAGTGACGTGTGTACAACAGCCACAGACACAGAACGTGGTGCGAGGTGGAATCGTGTGTTCTCTATTACAGTTTTTAAGACGGGGCAAGGAAATTGACCTTGAAGGATTTCAAAGGCAATCTCTTCCACTGTTGATTTTGTTTTTAGAATGTCCTTCCCTCTATTTGCTTATTTAATCAGTCTCATTCTAGATTTCTCTTCTGGAATAATTTCGAATAATTCTTAAGACTGACACATAGCAGCCCTTTCTGTATAGGAAGACGGCTGTCATTGTCCCTGAGTGTTCTTGTTTCCTCTTGTGAGGTTAGAGCAGGGAAGAGCAAAGTGGAAACACCATTGCCTGAGATCGGAACCCTAGGATTAGGTTCATCGCTTCTCAAGTTTCTCCCTTGTTTTCATCCTGAGATTGGTCCTGGGCTGATCAATGTCTTAACGCTGCTCCTAGTAGATCACAGAGTAACTCATAAGGGAGGCCCCTGATACTCACTACGCTCTGAAGGAATAGAGATGACGTGGGCAGAATTTCTGCTCAGAATTCAAAAGAGAAACTCTGCTTCTATGTGTTCACATCTTTAGCTTCAACACAAGTTTTATTTGAAGAAAATATTCTCCTATTTAAATAAAAATTGGAGAACAACCACCCTGCTCATTGCAATTTTTTCATTCTTGTTACCGATCTAATTTGTATCAGCTTTTTGCAACTTTAACTCAGGACTTTATTTCCAGAAAATCTGCATACCTGAGAAGAGGGCGAAGATTTTGATGTCCTATATACGCAGTATAAAGTAGTCACAACTAAAATTAAGTGACAGAGAAATCTTAAAACAAAAACGATAAGCAAAGGCAAAGAAAGCAGGGATCATAACATTGGCAATAAAAAATACGTAAGTTTGATTATAAAGAACTACTTGCTAGAACTTGATTCACTAAAACTAAAACAAATCTGGTATTTTATTGTCTATGACATTATTTACATAATATTCTTTAAAGAGCAAAAATTTAGGGGGAGAAAATAGACCAGTAGTAGTCCAGAAAAATTGGAGGGATGATAGACCTGTTCTACATCTTGATTATTGGGGTCGATACATGATTATAATGTATTTATAAAACTTTACATGTAAAAAGCGAATGTTACTGCATGAAAATTATACTTGTCAATAATATAATCTTGTATATAAAAAGTATACACTTTTGGCTGGGTGCAGTGGCTCACCCCTGTAATCCCAACGCTTTGGAGGCCAAGGCAGGCAGACCACCTGAGGTCAGGAGTTTGAGACCAGCCTGATGAACATGGTGAAACCCCATCTCTACTAAAAATACAAAATTAATCGGGCTTGGTAGTGCATACCCATAGTCCCAGCTACTCAGGAGGTTGAGGCAGGAGAATCATTTGAACCTAGGAGATGGAGGTGGCAGTGAACTAAGATCGCACCATTGAACTCCAGCCTGGTCAACAAGAGCAAAACTCCCTCTCTCTCTCTCTCTCTCTCTCTCTCTCTCTTTATATATACACACACACACACACACACACACACACACACACACATATACTATATACACACACATATATATACATATATACAAATATATGTATAACTTCATCAAAATTAAAAACTTTTGGGGTGCAAATGACACCATCCAGAATTTGAAAAGACATCACAAAATGAGAGAAAATATTTACAAAGTATTTATCTGATAATGGATTCTATCTTGAATACATAAAGAATGCTTACAACTCAGTGGTGGTAAGATAAACAACCCCATTAAAAATTGAAAGATTATATGAAATAGACATTTCTCTAAGAATACACAAATAGATAAAAAGCACATAAAAAGATGATTACCATCACTAGACATTAGGAAAATGGAAATAAAAACCACAATGAGATAATACTTTACAACCACTAGGATAGTTACAATAAAACAAAACAAAACAAAACAGAAAATAATATATGTTGTTGAGAATATGAAGAAATTGAACCCTTATACATTGCTGGTCAGAATGTAAAATAGTACAGCCACTACTTTCAAAAACAGTTTGGCAGTTCCTCAAAATGCTAAACATAGAGTTTCCATATGACTCAGAAATTTCACTCTTGGCTATTTACCGAAGTAAATGGAAATATATGTACACACAGAAACTTGTACATGAATATTCATAAAGCCTTTTTCATATTATCCCAAAAGTGGAAACAACCCAAATGTCCATCAACTGATAAATGAATATATAAAATATAGCATATTCATCTAATAAGATATTACTCAACAATAAAAAAGAATAAAGTACTGACACAGGCTATGACATGGATAAAACATGAAAACACATGCTAGGTTAAAGTAGCAAGTCACAAAAGACCATATATTGTATGATTCTATTCACATGAAATAGTTATAGTAGGCAAATACATAGAGATAGAAAGCAGATTAATGCTTGTCAGGAACTAGTGGAGGGGAGAGTAATAAGAAGTGACTGCTAATGAGCACAGAGTTTCTTTTTGGAGTGACGAAAATATCTTAACATTAGATTGTGATGATGATTGCACAAGTCTATGAATATACTAAATGATTAACTGTATGGTCTGCAAATTACATATCAATAAAGCTTATAAAATAATTACACCTTAATAAACCTGACTCAAAAAAAAGAAAAAAAACTTGTAAATGTGCATACATCCAAAGAAAAGAGGACAAAACAAATAAGCAGAAAATTTCTTTAAAAAGGGATACAAATCAGCAATAAAAATAAAAAAGTATGTTCAATTTATCAATTCTCAAAATAATGCAAATTTTTTAAATAAGATATATGTTCCCCATAAGATTTACAAAAATTAAAGATGGACAATACCCAGTGCTGATGAAATTACAATTAAATAATATTCCCATACTTAGGATTTATAAATGCTCAATTTTCTAGAGTAACGTTTGGCAATATGCATCAAAATGAGTAATATGCACATCTTATCTAATTTTAAAGCACATGGAGCAGAGGTTTCATATTCAGACATTCAGAAAATGTTACAGCAGAGCACAGAATGGAAGTGACCTGCCACAGAATTCCAGAGGGACTCTGCTGAGTTAGGCATTGACCTTTAGCTCGAGGCTGGAATGGTTTGAGCGGTCCTGGGAAAGAGTCTTGGGCAGCCAAGGAAGCTGAGACCTGAGGCGTTTAGTTGTCCCTACTGACCAGTACAAAGTGGCCAGTTGTAGACAATTCTGTATAACATTTCTGCAGTAATTTCCCTGGCCTTACTGTGCATACTGATAAAAAGCTGGTCCTATAAAAATACAAGAGTTGAAAATGCATGCAGTGGACTTGATCACAGTGGGTTTGTAAAACCAGAAGACTAAATGCTCATCTAAATGCTCATCTTCAGAAGATTGGTTTAAAAAATCATGGTATATCCATAAAACAGTCTATGGGCATTACGTCACTCATTGGGATGGCCATCACCAGTGGACAACCAGAGAGTGACCTCTAAAGATTCCAGGGAAGAGGCCTCTTATGCCAGGGTCAATGAAGGAAAAAGCTGGAAGTACAGAGATAAACACAATGCTATTGCCACCTCTTTCCACCAAATATCACCGAGAACTTTTTTTCTGGAATACTTTCCCTACATTTCTAATTTATATCCCTGTACTGCCACACGTGCTCTTCTTTCTTCTTGTAACCACCTTTTCTCCTCCTTGATACAGATTAGCTGGGCAGCTCCAGCTTTGAAGGCATGCTGCTAACTAAGCCCAAGCCCTTGCTATCATGTAACTAGTAGCCCAGTGTTGTGGGCTACTAGTGTTGTGGGAAAGGGAAGGGGAAGGGGAAAGAGTGAGTTTTGTGGAAATATTAAGCATAATAAAATATGATACATTCAGAAAATTTTTTAAAAATTCACAAAAGTGTGATATAAGAGAGGGTTACTGGGGAGGCATATTTAGAGCAAAGATGGTCAGAGGAGAACTATCTGAGGAACTGACATTTACACTGGGGTCATGATGATAAGACAGCAAGATGTGAAGTTCCAGAGCAAAGGGTCCCTGCAGAAGGAACAATGACTGCACAAAGTTGCAGAGATGGGGAAGTACTTGCTGCGGTCAAGCAGCAGCATAAAGGCCAGGGCAGCAGAAGTACAATGGGAGACAGGGAGAACTGGCAGGAGAGACAGTGATTATGATTATGGATTGGAAAAATAACAGTGTTTAAATGTTCATACTACTCAAAGCATTATATGGGTTTGATGCAATCTCTATCAAAATTCCAATGGCATTCTTCAGAGAAATATTGTTTTTATAAAAATAAATTTAAATATTTTTTTTAAAAACCTAAAATTTGTATGGAACCAAAGAAAGACCCCATGTAGCCAACACAACCTTGAGAAAGAAAAATAAAGTTGGAAACATCTTTCTTTCTGATGTCAACTTATATTACAAAGCTACAGTAATCAAAACAGAATGGTACTGACATCAAAACTGAGACATAGAACAATGGAACAAAATAGAGAGCTCAGAAATAAACCCAAGCATATACGATCAACTGATTTTTGACAATGCCATCAAGAAGACACAATGGGGAAAATAATCTCTTCAGATTTACTTTTAGAAAAGATTACTGGGCTGCTGGTTAGTGAATGTACTGTAGGGAGGGGTGGGGCAGAGTGGAAGCAAGGAGAACAGGAAGTGTCATTACAGCAACACAGGTGAAAGAGAATGCTGACGTGCATGAGGAGGGTAGTTGCAGATATCGGATCATGAGAAAGGTTGAGATTTGGGTATATATTAGAAGTAATGGATACTGGATTGCTGATGGATTGGATAAAAGGGTGAAAGGAAGAGAAAAATGAAGGCTTTCTCTTGAAGATTTGGCTTCAACAACTGAGTGGATATTGATGGCTCTCAATATTGACTTGCTTCCTAAGGAGGAAACAGAATAGTGAATTTGAGAGAATCCAATAATCATTTTTGGAAACATTAAATTTGGGATACCTATTAATTTTCTAAGTGGAGATGTTGAGAAGGCTGTTTGATAAGTGTGTCTGGAGCTCATGGGGGTGGGATAAGAATTGTTTATACAAATGTTAGTGCCATGAGCAGAGAGGTAGTAAAAGTCAGGGGACTGGCTAAGATTGTTTACAGAATGTGGCTAGAAAAGAGATGAGGTTCTCTAATACCAAGAGGAGAAAAATCCAGCAAAGTAGGTAGACCAGGCTTTAGGAAACTTTTTCTCTAAAAGGCCAGGCAAAAGATATTTTCAGCTCTAAAGGCCACACTGTCTCTCCTGCTGCTACTCAACTCAGTCATTGTATCATGAAAGCACGTATGGGTAATATATAAACAAATGGATGTGGCTGTGTTCCAAGAAAAAAACTTATTTACAAAAGCAGTTGTAAGCAGGGTTTTGCCAGCAACTGTGGCTTGCTGCCTTCTGGACAAGGCTGAAAAAGAGTAGTGAAGGCAGTTGAAAGAAAACAAGTAGGTCATGATGTCATGGAAACCTGGAGACGGTGCTATCAGATTGAAAGAATAGTTGACCAGGTCACATTGAGTAAAATGAAGCCTGAGCGTGAAAGCTTTCCAGCTTGTGTGCATCTGTGTGGTGTACTGAATGCACTATTGTTTTCCATAGGATGCAGGGGCTGGAGGTCCTTCTATCTGAAGGGTCCTCCAACAAAAATTCCCCTACATCTGATGAATTTCCTTTCATCTTTGGGCCTTCAATATCTGATCCCAGAAGCCTCCTGTGATGGACAGATTAACATCCCGCTAAAGATGTCCTTGTCCTAATCCTTGGAACCTGTGCATATGTCACCTTGCTGATGTGGCTAAAGTAAGGATCTTGTGAGAGGGAGACTATATTCCAGGGAAGAGGCCTCTTATGCCAGGGTCAATGAAGGAAAAAGCTGGAAGTACAGAGATAAACACAATGCTATTGCCACCTCTTTCCACCAAATATCACCGAGAACTTTTTTTCTGGAATACTTTCCCTACATTTCTAATTTATATCCCTGTACTGCCACACGTGCTCTTCTTTCTTCTTGTAACCACCTTTTCTCCTCCTTGATACAGATTAGCTGGGCAGCTCCAGCTTTGAAGGCATGCTGCTAACTAAGCCCAAGCCCTTGCTATCATGTAACTAGTAGCCCAGTGTTGTGGGAAAGGGAAGGGGAAGGGGAAAGAGTGAGTTTTGTGGAAATATTAAGCATAATAAAATATGATACATTCAGAAAATTTTTTAAAAATTCACAAAAGTGTGATATAAGAGAGGGTTACTGGGGAGGCATATTTAGAGCAAAGATGGTCAGAGGAGAACTATCTGAGGAACTGACATTTACACTGGGGTCATGATGATAAGACAGCAAGATGTGAAGTTCCAGAGCAAAGGGTCCCTGCAGAAGGAACAATGACTGCACAAAGTTGCAGAGATGGGGAAGTACTTGCTGCGGTCAAGCAGCAGCATAAAGGCCAGGGCAGCAGAAGTACAATGGGAGACAGGGAGAACTGGCAGGAGAGACAGTGATTATGATTATGGATTGGAAAAATAACAGTGTTTAAATGTTCATACTACTCAAAGCATTATATGGGTTTGATGCAATCTCTATCAAAATTCCAATGGCATTCTTCAGAGAAATATTGTTTTTATAAAAATAAATTTAAATATTTTTTTTAAAAACCTAAAATTTGTATGGAACCAAAGAAAGACCCCATGTAGCCAACACAACCTTGAGAAAGAAAAATAAAGTTGGAAACATCTTTCTTTCTGATGTCAACTTATATTACAAAGCTACAGTAATCAAAACAGAATGGTACTGACATCAAAACTGAGACATAGAACAATGGAACAAAATAGAGAGCTCAGAAATAAACCCAAGCATATACGATCAACTGATTTTTGACAATGCCATCAAGAAGACACAATGGGGAAAATAATCTCTTCAGATTTACTTTTAGAAAAGATTACTGGGCTGCTGGTTAGTGAATGTACTGTAGGGAGGGGTGGGGCAGAGTGGAAGCAAGGAGAACAGGAAGTGTCATTACAGCAACACAGGTGAAAGAGAATGCTGACGTGCATGAGGAGGGTAGTTGCAGATATCGGATCATGAGAAAGGTTGAGATTTGGGTATATATTAGAAGTAATGGATACTGGATTGCTGATGGATTGGATAAAAGGGTGAAAGGAAGAGAAAAATGAAGGCTTTCTCTTGAAGATTTGGCTTCAACAACTGAGTGGATATTGATGGCTCTCAATATTGACTTGCTTCCTAAGGAGGAAACAGAATAGTGAATTTGAGAGAATCCAATAATCATTTTTGGAAACATTAAATTTGGGATACCTATTAATTTTCTAAGTGGAGATGTTGAGAAGGCTGTTTGATAAGTGTGTCTGGAGCTCATGGGGGTGGGATAAGAATTGTTTATACAAATGTTAGTGCCATGAGCAGAGAGGTAGTAAAAGTCAGGGGACTGGCTAAGATTGTTTACAGAATGTGGCTAGAAAAGAGATGAGGTTCTCTAATACCAAGAGGAGAAAAATCCAGCAAAGTAGGTAGACCAGGCTTTAGGAAACTTTTTCTCTAAAAGGCCAGGCAAAAGATATTTTCAGCTCTAAAGGCCACACTGTCTCTCCTGCTGCTACTCAACTCAGTCATTGTATCATGAAAGCACGTATGGGTAATATATAAACAAATGGATGTGGCTGTGTTCCAAGAAAAAAACTTATTTACAAAAGCAGTTGTAAGCAGGGTTTTGCCAGCAACTGTGGCTTGCTGCCTTCTGGACAAGGCTGAAAAAGAGTAGTGAAGGCAGTTGAAAGAAAACAAGTAGGTCATGATGTCATGGAAACCTGGAGACGGTGCTATCAGATTGAAAGAATAGTTGACCAGGTCACATTGAGTAAAATGAAGCCTGAGCGTGAAAGCTTTCCAGCTTGCGTGCATCTGTGTGGTGTACTGAATGCACTATTGTTTTCCATAGGATGCAGGGGCTGGAGGTCCTTCTATCTGAAGGGTCCTCCAACAAAAATTCCCCTACATCTGATGAATTTCCTTTCATCTTTGGGCCTTCAATATCTGATCCCAGAAGCCTCCTGTGATGGACAGATTAACATCCCGCTAAAGATGTCCTTGTCCTAATCCTTGGAACCTGTGCATATGTCACCTTGCTGATGTGGCTAAAGTAAGGATCTTGTGAGAGGGAGACTATCTTAGGTTATCTGGGCAGGCCTAGTATAATCACAAGGGTCCTGCTGGAGTTGAATTGTGTCCTCCCAAAATTTTCTGCTGAAATCCAGACCCCCAGTTACCTCAGAATGGGATCTTATTTGGAAATAGAGGGATTGCAGATATAATTTGTTAAGATCAGATCGTATTGGATTAGGATGGACCCCTAGTCTAAAATGATGGGTATCTGTATAAAAAGGGGAAATTAGCACGCAGATACACACACAAGGAGAACAGCATATGAAGGTGAAGGCAGAAAGCATGGTGATGCTTCCTCAAGCCAAGAGTGCAAAAGATTGCAAGAAAACCATCAGAAGAGAGGAAACAGATTTTCCTTCACAGTCCTCAGAAGAAACCAGTGCCTCCAACACCTTGATCTCAGGCTCCTGCCTCCAAACTGGGAGGCAGTAAATTTCTCTTGTATAAACCACTCCATTTGGGGCTTTGTATCTTGTGAAAGCAGACCCAGAGAACTAATGCAGATCTCAAAATTGAAAGAGAGAAGCAGAAGAGGAGGTAAGAGTCACCCAGTGGGAGAACGACTAAATCTGAACTTTGAAGATGGAGGGAGGGGCCACAAGCCACGGAATGTGGGTGTCTCTAGAAGCTGAAGAAAGGCAAAGAGAAGAATCATCCCCTCAAAGCAGCAGTCAGCCACCTTGTCAGCACCAGGGGCCAGTTTCATGGAAGACAATTTTTTCCACAGACTAGGGGGCAGGGGATGGTTCCAGGATGATTAAAGTGTATTACATTTATTGTCCATTTTATTTCTATTATTATTATGTTGTAATATATAATGAAATAATCATACAACCCACAATCATGTAGAATTAGTGGGAGGCCTAAGCTTGTTTTCCTGAAAGGGAGATGGTCCCATCTAGGGGTGATGGGAAACAGTGACAGATCATCAGGCATTAGATTCTCATAAGGAGCATGCAACCTAGATCCCTCACATGTGCAGTTCACAGTAGGATTTGTGCTCTTATGAGAATCTAATGCCACAGCTGATCTGACAGAAGGAGGAGCTCAGGAGGTAATGTGAGTGATGGGGAGCAGCTGTAAGTACAGATGAAGCTTTGCTCACTCCCCCGATGCTCACCTCCTTCTATGCTGCTCTGTTTCTAACAGGCCACAGACCAGTACTGGCCATGGACCAGGGGTTGGGGACGCCTGCCTTAGAGCCTCCAGAAGGGATGCAGCCATGCTGACACTTGATTTCAGCCCAGGGAGACTCATGGTGGACTTCTGACCTACAGCACTACATGATAATAAATGTGTGGTTTTAAGCCACTAAGTTAGTGGTAATTTGTTACACTAGTCACAGGAAACGAATACATCTCCCCAGCGTCGAATTCCTCATATACTTCATACACTTCCCACCACAATGCTAATTCCCATCGCTCTGTCAAGAGGGATATCTTGAAGGCAGGTTTTGCTAGTATTCTAATTTCTAACAAACAGTAGGTGGTCAATAAACACATGTAGCCTAACGTCTGTGGAACACACATACTTTCACCTTGCTCTTCACTGCTTTTTCTACCTGGCTATAAGCACACTCAAGTTTTAATTTTCTGGCCCTGAAGCTCATTTTCTTTACATTTCTTAATCAATTTCATTATGTTATATTTGCCTATTTTAAATTGTCCTAGGCCCTTCTGAAATTCAAGAACAAAAGCAAAAGAAGACTTTGAAAACCCAGCAAGAAAAAGGAGCCATTAGAAAAGTGTCTTGAGAAAAAAGTTGTAATGTGAAGTCACTTGAGCAAGTTTGCTACAAATCACTCCTGAATATATTGCAGTGGGCAGCTCTGAATGGGCAATTTCACAGAATGAGATGAGCTGAGCTGAACTGGTCCTTATCCATCTGCAAATCTATTGAGTCTCATAGGTAAAATAATAATAAATTTCATTACAGTTTATTGGAAACATCTCAATGATTATAGATCTGTTTATGAAGGCATTTACCCTGTTTTTTAATCTTGGAACTGTAAATATAGCTGTGTCTGTCATTGTGCTAAATATTTCAAGGTATGAATTGAGATTCTATAGAACACAGGGTTAGTTATAGACCCTCCAGGATGCCCTTGCTTCCAAGCACAGCAGCAGTCTTCCCACTGAGTTAAACTTATTCTAATCTATCTCTGTAACAAAAGAACTCCTCATTTTGGACAAAAGAGGGTCTGGTGATAGTTACAGTTATGTCAAATTCAACCAGATAAACCCTCAATTATAACAACAAAAGCTGAATATCCCCTTTGTGTGGCTGCAACTCAACATTTTTGGAAGTTATCATGTGTGCTGCACTGTTACACTTTATCTCTTTTAATCCTCCCCACAGCTATATGAGTTATATATCCTCCCTAATTTGTAGATGAGGATACCAAGGCCAAGTCTGTCAAAGAGGCTTATCCAAGGTCATGCAGAAAGGTAACAGCAGAGCTGAAATCTGTACACAAGCCTATGACTTTAGGTTGAATGCTCTTTCTACTGTGCCGTTTGCCGCTTATTCGGTGTAGAGCACAGACTCCAAGAGAAATAGGGAATTCGCTCTCATACTGAGAAGACTGCAATGTATCAAAAACTTAGGCTTTTGCTTTTTAGATTTGGAAGGGACATTTGATACAACCTCCCATCTCTTGGTGGATGAGTTGCCTTAGGGAGGAGGAAACTAGAACTTGTCATAGGTTAGTAAGTGGGGAGCTGGAACCAGAATCCAGTTTTGTTACCTCACTTTACCTTCTTGGCAGCATGCACAGATGAGTCTGCAAAGAGATACAGTAAATGCATCCACCCAGTACAGAATAGTGAAGAAAACACAGTACAAAGGTGTGCTTAGAGCTGGCTGGGGCAGATTCAGGAGGGATTCCTGGGAATAGCAGGATAAGACACAACCCAAAGATGGAAAGAAAGCCACTAGAGTAAAGAGTGGCATGTAATTAAGATATTATAAAAATTATCACCAAAATATCATGCAAGCTAGAAATGTACATTAGCTTGGCTTTAGTACAATGTAATAACAGAAGAATGGCAGGAATTGGAATTCATGAAAGAGGAGGAGGCAAGTGCCAGCTCCAAATTGAAAACTAACCACAAAACCCCTGCTGTACTTACACATTCTTCCCTCAGAGCCCTGTCTTTTTACCCCAGTAGCTTCTGATGTCAATGCAAACCAATATTTTCCACCTATGGAGTGGGGAGGGCTTAGATATAAAAACTTTTGACAAACTCACTCAAAAATAGTGAATACTTAAAATGACTCCCCATTTGGGCTCATTCTAATTTCAGAGTTATAATGAGGGGCAGGAAATGATCTACCCAAATGAATTCACCACTAATGGTGAATGCCCATTGTTACTGAGGTGGTTTCTTGGAGCCTCTCAGGTGACAGAGAACACAGTGTCTGTATACTTCATAGTCAGTAAAGGGACAGAAGGACATGGAGACCCACTAGGAGGCATGGGCTCATGCTTAGTTCAATGATTCCTGTACTATGCATTTCAGAACCCAAAGCCAGAGGACTGATCTCCAGTCCCAGCTCTGCCACTAACTTGCGGGGGTACTATGGATGGAGCACTTTCCCTTTCCATTTTCTTCCCCACCTAATGAGAATGTAATACATAGCCTTGAAGGCCTCTTGCAGCCTAACTATATGATTCTAGCACTGTTCCTTCACTCTTCCCTTATTTGTAGTGTTAAAATAATAATAGTACCATGATGATAGCCTCCTTGTAAGAATTAAATAAAATAATCTCTGTATAGGGGGCTTAGATAAGTTTCTAACATACAGTGAGCACCAATGGATGTTAAATCTGCATCATGCAGGCTTTTCAACTCCCCTGATTGTGTCTATGGGACATGACCCCCAGGTTCAGTATTTGCAACATGCACATCTGTTTAAATCAATGCAGAGATGTTGTGTAGAACAAGGCCCTTAAAACAAAGGGATCTTATACAGCACCTAACTCCCATCGTGTTAACGTCTTTAGGTGGCTCTCCATTGCTCTCCTTGGTTGTCTTATGATCTACTGCCTTTCTTCATGAACAGTACTATCCAGATACAGCAGCTGGCTCACAGCTCTTGAAACACATCATGCATTGGTATATGTGCATATATTTGTATGAGTCTCCTTCTGCATTGGAGGGATTTTCCAAGCCCATCTCCTCTGTCTACTGTAATGTCATTTATCCTTCAAGTCCCAAACTAAAGGTCACTTTTTTCCTGAGGCTCTATTATTTTCCTTGGCAAAAAGAAGTTACCCTCTGAATTCACAAGCCACTTTATTTGCATGCATCTTGGTTGACTTGAATCAATGAGTTGAGCAGGTGCTCTTTTTCCATGGTCATTTTTATCACTCGAGTTCCTAAATATTTGCTTGTTTATTAATTACTTTTGGCCTCTCTCATGTAAGTTCCCCATGAGCAAGGACTTCGTCTGTTTCATTCTCTGATGCATCCAAATACCTAAAGCAGTGCTTGTGTCACAGTAGACACTAAATCAATGAAAGTTGAATAAAGAAACCAGAATGCTCTAATATTTTTAGCTACAAAAAGTCAATTGTACAGAAAACTTATGCTTCCTGGCTCCACTTACATCCATTTATTTAACACCAGTCTGAACCTAGATGAAATTCTGGCCTTTTTGAATACTTTGCATGTTCAAATGCTGACATTTCAACCCCTCAGTCACTCCAAATGCCCCAATTCTAACAGAATCATAGATTTTTGCCTCCCGTCTGTATTAATAAGTCACAGCATACACTGCTTCTGGGCCCACTAAAGTTATCAAAAAATTTGGGTCGGCTGCTCAATACTTTCTTTTTCCCAAAGAGATTGCAAAACTAAAACAGAAAGCACCAGTTGGAAACCTCTCAGAGCATTTCTGAAACCATTCCAGCTCATTTTTTGAATGGAAGCTGATAGAGATTGACTACCTTTATGTAGTAGCAATTCATCATACTTAGAGTCTCTCTTTTGACCACAGGTCTTATAAATTCAGGAGATTTAATAGCATAAATATATTATTCATAAACTAGAGTGAATCCCCACTCACCAACATAACCATTTTGACAATAAATCATAACATATAAATGATTTTTCTTCCTTGTATTTTTCCTTATTTGGAGACAACGTATTTGGAGTCTTAACAAAGTACACCTATAAGTAGAACAGAGAGTAGCAGAGAGAATTCTCCAAGCAAGAGCCGAAACTCATAAAAAGAAAGCTGGATTAAATGGATTAAACCTGAGGGGACATAATTGAGCTGAGATGATTTTTCTTTTCAGAGTTGCCAAACCACTATAGAATAGCTTATTATAACTTTTAGTTGTAACAAAAGCTCCAGTTATTCTATGCCATGGAGCGTATGGACATAAGGTAAGTGTCCACTAACTCTCAGTTAGAAAGTAGATCTGTTGATTTTTAAAAGTGGCCAAAGAAGTGATATCTAAAGTAGATATCATATATGTAGCGTAAAAAAGGACTAGTCCTATATTTAGCAGAACAAAGGTCACAATTTTTCAAGTCTCTTTTTATTAGTAGTAATCACGATACTTTTTCTCATGTGTAAAATGAGAATCACACTATATTTTATTACTGTATCACAAGGTATATAGGAGTTAGATTAATGTGCATCGCCATTTTCATAAAGTAAAATACAAATATAATGGATAATTAACATATATTGGTACAATACAGTACCAAATTAATACAGAAAATCTAACTTCATTAGTAACACATTTTGGGAAAGGCTAAAAGGAAGCACAGCTACACAAGAACTGCAGCTATAAGATGGACTAGTTCACTGTTAGAGACAAGGGGGAAAATGTGGATGAGCCTGGGACAGAACTAGCTAATTTTCAAGTTTGGTTTATTTTTGTAACTGACCTTGGAATTAAGCAGCTGTCATGCAATCCAGATCAATAACTTTCCCAATACCCAGAGTTCATATGCACATTAGAATATCAAATTTAAGTAGCTGGACACACTGTGTGGGGGGAAACTGGTCTACAGCTTAGAAATCCACACATTTGAAGACTTCAGTTGGTGGCATCTGGGCTCAGATGGAATTAATGGAACTCAATTTTAAGAATCTTTTGGATTCATGAGATAATCTTTGTCTTTGTATGTCTTGATAGCACTTCCAAGAAGAATGAAATAAATACAAATTGGAAAGCCTTTCTGAATTGTTGTCTAATTTCTGTCCATTCTATCAAGTAATTCTCTCAAAAAGGATTACTAATCTATGGAAATACAGAATTTAGTAAAGAAACTATTAATACCGTTTCCAAAGTACTGAAACAAAGAGTTCAAAACATTGAATTGTAAATCCATTACTTGCTATTTTATGATGTTGGACAGATATTTTAAAATCTCTGAGATTAAGTTTCTTCAGCTGTAAAATGGGTGGGTAAAATTGAAATATATCTCCAGGTATTGCTTACAGCTGATATGACAGTATATGAAAAGAGTTTGAATGTTGAAAAACATCATAAACACTACTTATATTACTAGTAATGGTCAGTGTTGATATAAACAAGCAGCAGGGTAGAGAAGTAGGTTGCATTCAGAACACCTGATTGATATTTGGGCACTCCTGCCATGTTCACAAGAAATCTTTAACTTAAGTCACTTAAAATTCCTGGGCCTGAGATGTATCCTCAGCAAAAGTGGAAAACAATCCATGCCCGGCTGATTCACAGGATTGCCAGAATGCTCACATGCTATCCTGTTCAATATCATTTCTGAAAGTGCTTTGTTACCATGAGTTTGTCAGGGTGGTTAATATCCCAATATCTCCCCACAGACACTGCCTTAAGAAGTTGAATTTTCCAGATGTTTTACAGCCAAACATATCCAATCATAGCTTTAAGTGTCTCTCCATTTATTATATATTCCCTCTTCCTCACTTTGTAGAATTAGTTGAAAGCAAGATAAGCCAGAGGTAGACCAGATGGAACACACAGTGTTCTCTGTGTCTTAGTCACAGAGAACGTAATTATGTGAAGGATCGTAATTATGTGTAGGAGAGGAGAAGAAAATGGAAAAAAAATTAACAATCTAGGTGCCAAGGCCAAAAATAAGTGTTGAAGCCAGGATTCAAGCCCAAATCGGTCTCCACAGAGCCCATGCTTTGGAAAACATTGAGGGCCACCACTCTGTAATTACCTTATTTTGCAGGTCAGAAAATTGAAGATCAAAGAGAGAAATTGACTTGCCCAAAGTCACATAGCTATGAGTAGCAGAGACTAAAACCCTAACATCCCTGACCCCAGCCACTGCTCCCTCCTCTGTCCCTCTCTAACAGTGGCTAAAGCCCCATTCCAGGTTGAAGGGCACAGAGCTGGTAAGATACTCTTCCCGCTAGCTGCCTCCCAGCAGTTCACAGTCTAGCAGGCTTCATTTGAAAATGTTTTACATGTGTACCTAAGGAGGATCTCTTTTTTAATATCATTTTGTTGCTGTTGTTGTTGAGACAGAGTTGCACTCTTGTTGCTCAGGCTGGAGTGCAATGGCTTGATCTCAGTTCACTGCAGCCTCTGCCTCCCAGGTTCAAGCAATTCTCTTGCCTCAGCCTTCTGAGTAGCGGGGATTATAGGCGCACACCACCACGCCTGGCTAATTTTGTACTTTCAGTAGAGACGAGGTTTCACCATGTTGGTCAGGCTGGTCTCAAACTCTGGACCTCAGGTGATTCGCCCACCCCTGCCTCCCAAAGTGCTGGGATTACCGGCGTGAGCCACCATGCCCAGCCTTTCATATCATTTTTATACACTTTTTTTTTTTTTTTTGGAGAAGGGTATGGGGGAGTGAGGGCAAAGGTAAGGTGACTGAATAACTCCAGTCTGAGGTAGAATCCAGGTATTTGTTACTTTTTAAAATTACTATAAGTGGCTAGGAGTGGTGGCTCATGCCTGTAATGCCAACACGCTCCGAGGCCTAAGCAGGAAGATCACCTAAGTCCAGGAGTTCCAGACCAGCATGTGCAACATAGTAAAATCCCATCTCTACAAAACATTAAAAAATTAGCCAGGCATGGTGGCAGACACCTAGAGTCCCAGCCACTCGGGAGGCTGAGATGGGAGGATTGCTTGAGACCAGGAGTTTGAGATCAGACTGGGCAATATAGCAAGACCATGTCTCTACAAAAGATTTAGCTGGGTGTGGTGGCATGTGCTGGTAGTCAGTGAGGAGGCTGAGGCAGGAGGATCACTTGAGCCTGGAAGGTCAAGGCTGTAGTGAGCTGTGATTATGGCACTGCACTCCAGTCTGGGTAACAGAGCAAGACATTGTCAAAAAAAAAAAAAAAAATCTGACACACACTGTCATGGTTAATAATCACAAATGTCATTCTCGTGAACACCTGTTTCTGCTACTCCTTAGTTATTTCTCATGAGTTAAGTCTTCTCTTCTTAGTAAGACTCTGGATGAGGACTAGATACGATTATCTTTTTTTTTTTTTTTTTTTTGAGACGGAGTCTCGCTCTGTCGCCCAGGCTGGAGTGCAGTGGCCGGATCTCAGCTCACTGCAAGCTCCGCCTCCCGGGTTTACGCCATTCTCCTGCCTCAGCCTCCCGAGTAGCTGGGACTACAGGCGCCCGCCACTTCGCCCGGCTATTTTTTTGTATTTTTTAGTAGAGACGGGGTTTCACCATGTTAGCCAGGATGGTCTCGATCTCCTGACCTTGTGATCCGCCCGTCTCGGCCTCCCAAAGTGCTGAGATTACAAGCTTGAGCCACCGTGCCCGGCCGATACGATTATCTTTTGTAGCAGATCAGAAGAACAGTTACACAGTGTTTCAAGCTGCTTGCCAGGGATCACATGCACTGTGGGATTGTGACAGAGCCAGCGTTAGGATCCATCTGAGTCCCACCAGACCTCAGTTCGCTGCTTCCCACAAAGCCCTTCATGTTTCTTCCCACTCTTTCCCACACAAGTCCAGGTCTATAGTTCCTCAGAGAAAAGTGGCCACCATGGTAAGAAAGAATTTCTTGGCTATAGCTATAATAAATATTTACCTCGCTGATCCAGGGTCAGCTCCAAATTTTTATCCCAAAGGTTCAAAGAGAGAATTAGTCTTTCACGGTTGGACCCACGTCTTATCTTTTAATTAACTTGCAGTGAAAAATACAACTGTCAAAGAGAACAGATGTTCATATATTTTGACCAATTTTTTTCTTCCTATAAAAGAATTATATAGTAAATCAAAGTTTAGCCAGGGGTGTGTGTGTGTGTGTGTGCGCGCGCGCGCGCGCGCGCGTGTGTGAGTGTGTGAAGAATTGGAAAGAGAGGAGGCAATTGTACAATACAAGTGTCAAATGGCATTAAGGTGTGACTGACTGTTATTGCCTACACTAGATAAAGATGAATCACACAAGATTAATCCTTGACCTATTTCCTGGATGATGCTGAGACGGGCACAGCCAATAAACAAAATTCCTTGAGGTGGAGAAACCATTTTACATTGGCATCTTTACATTGGTATATAGTAATACTCAATAAAGGCTTGCTGACTACTAAATAAAAATAGGCATTGGCCCTCCCTGTTTAGAATCCACTGATAGCATTTTCCTCTTAATCACACACACACTGCTGCCCAGTCTGCTTCTCCCACCTCTCTTCCCATCCTTTTCTCATCTTCTACTTGACTTCATTAATTCCAACCAAGACCACTACCCCCTTAACTCAACAACTAATTTTTAGTCCAACATCTCCTTTTTGATGTATGACATTCCCTCCACAACATGCTAACGATATGCAAACTTCAGCTTTGCCTGAAGACACAGTTTTAGAAAGAATCCAATGGGGCCAAGCAGTCAGAGGAGGGGAATCATGCAGTCTTTGCCATGTTATAGATATTTTATAAATTTTTGTTACATAAAACAATGCCGAGATGAGTTCATTCTGTTTCCTTTCTAGTGAAAAAAGCAGGAATTCTTAAATAAAATATATCTGGCAGTATTTTGTTAGTAAATGACAGATTACCCCTTCGTTTCTAGAGATCTATCAATGTAATTAAAATACGACATAGTTCTACTGTGCACAAGGAAATTAGATAGCTAGAAAGATAGTCTGAATATTTGTGTCTTCCCAAAATTCATTTGTGGTCATTGAAATACTAATCCCCAATGTGATGGTCTTAGGAGGTGGGCTTTTGGTGGTGGGGAGGTCATGAGGGCTCTGAGGTTAGTGCCCTTATCAATAGAAGCCTAAGAGAGTTTGTTTACCCCTCCCTTCATGTGACGCTATAACAAGAAGTTGGCTATAGGCTGGGCATGGTGACTTACACCTGTAATCCCAGCACTTTTGGAGGCCAAGGCAGGTGGAACACTTGAGGCCAGGAATTTGAGACCAGCCTGGCCAACATGGCAAATCCACATGTCTACTAAAAATACAAAAATTAGCTGGGCATGGTGGCACATGTCTGTAATCCCAGCTACTCAGGAGGCTGAGGCATGAGGATCACTGGATCCTGGGGAGCAGAGGTTATAGTAAGCCAACATTGTGCCATTGCACTCCAGCCTGGGCAACAGTGCAAAAACCTGTCTCAAAAATAAATATAAATAAATAAATAAATATGGCCGACTATGAGCCAAGAAGGGGACCCTCACCAGACATCAAATCAACTAGTGCTTTGCTCTTGAACTCCCAGCCCCCAGAACAGAATTAAATTTCTCTTTTTGATAACTACCCAGTTTATAATATTTTGTTATAGTAACCCTAACAGACTAAGATAGACAGATATAGATAGATAGATAGATAGATAGATAGATAGATAGATAGATAGATAGATAGATTAAGAGTATTCAAATAAAATCGTTTTGCAAGTTATCAAGATGTATGGAAATATAAGTCAATCATTTAAATGCAAGTTTCATCGAAGTATGTAAATTATATAGTTTTTTTTTTTCTTTTTTCTTTTTTTTTGGTGGGGGGATAGAATCTCACCCTGTTGCCCCAGCTGGAGTGCAACGGCATGATCTCAGTGCACTGCAACCTCTGCCTCCAGGGTTCAAGCAATTATCCTTCCTCAGCCTCCTGAGGAGCTGGGATTACAGGCGCACACCACCACGCCTGGCTAAATTTTTTGTATTTTTAGCAGAGACGGGGTTTCACTATGTTGACTAGGCTGGCCTCATGATCCGCTTGCCTCAGCCTCCCAAAATGCTGGGATTACAGGTGTGAGCCACCGCACCCAGCCTATAGTTTGTAAATTATATCTCAGAAGCTCTACTCTTGATTTAATGTATTTCTTAAGGAGATTGGTTAATATTTTAACATAAACTGTAATTTCCAATTTACCTGCATCTCATATATGAGGACTTCAATGGAAGTTAACAGAGTGCATAAGTAAATGAATAGGCATATGAGGAATATGGTGTTCTTTATTGGCCTTTTAGGCAGGCTGTGAAACCATTTCAATAAACACACTCACTGCTTGGGAGTGACAGGGGCAGCTTCCTGAGCGTGGAAAGACAAACCCTGCTGAGGAGGCAGACATTAGTGCATTTACAGAAAGTCTTGGGGGGAAAAAGACGAAAACAAAACTAACGCGTATTTAGCCTCTACTATGTGCTAAGTGCATCACACACATTATCTCTTTTGATCTCACAACAACTCAAAAAGTAGGTAACATGAGGTCCCTTTTATAAGTAAGGAAAATGGGGACTTATGGTGACAGAAAAAAAAAAACAAACTTGCCACTTGCTTTACAGCAGTCGAATGGCTCATCTAAGATTTGAATCAACTTATCTGCCTGATTCTAAAGCTCATGCTTTTCAATACTATGCTGACTTCTGTTTTCTGCTCTCTGTGTATGGCCCAGCGACTAGGTAGGACCAGAATTACTTGATTTGCGGGAAGATTTCCAAAAGAGGAAAGTCAGAGCTCTTTCTCACACTTCTTACCTGTTAATCCAGGAATGGAGAAACTGAAGTAGTGGCTAAGGATCCTGGTTTATACTTATTCCCTTCTAGGCAGCAAGCTGTCAGCATTTACAATATAATTAGAGATTATAACTGTATTTACAAATCTGGGTGTGACCTATCCAGGCAGATCAAAGGCAGCCTTTGTGATTTAATGGTATTCCAAAAGGGAAATGGAGTAGCCCCTAATTAAAGAGAGAAAGTCTAAGCACCCAAGGAACAACTAATAATAATGAGACCTCTGAAGCTGACATTTTCTATGCCTGATCTCATTTGTCATAAAACAGTAAATCACCACTGGTTGAGAGCCTACTGTGTTTCTAGCACCAATGGTGGGCACTTCATATGTGCTGGCTCATGGATGTACAGGAAGAGGAGCAGGTTGATGACAGTTTGTCTGACTTACCAATGATGATCCTGAGAATCAGAGAGAGATTAAATTAATGTACCTGTTCTCCTGTGTTCATTGCCTGTTAACATGCCAACTACCAACTCTTCTCTATCCTTTCCTTTGTCATTTCAGATTCTAGAACTGAATGATAAAATACCAGTTCTCAAAATCTAAAATCTGAGCTTATGTCTCACAAGTCTGTTTTGTTTCAACATGATGGGAATTAGTCTAAAACTGAGAAGCCACCTAGGAACAGTTGGACACATTTCACAGGCAAGATTCCAGTGTGGAAATCACAAGAGAATGACTGTCATGAATTTGGGAAGCTATGTACAATCTAGAAAAAGCTGTCTTTCTGTTCTAGGAGACCTAGGGCAGACATATGAGTAGGAAGGAAGGGGATTAGCTACTCAAAATAGACAAAATGAAAAAAATAAGAATTTCACAATATGTAGTGGTTATCAGAAATAAGATATGGAGTGGGGGATTATGGTACTGGGTTAATTTTAGGAATAAAAGGAATTTCCCTGTATTCCCCCAAAATGCCTCTCATCCCCAGATATAATCACAGGTGCTAGACATTGATTCAACAGGGAGAACACACAGATTGTTAAAAACAAAACTGAGCTTCAGCTTCGGTGACAGAGACCAATATGTCAATCTGAAATCCGTCTCTCAACTAGTTGTGTGGGTATCTGTGAATCAAGTAGCCTCATTTAGTCTTGGTTTTACCATCTGTGGCAATATTCCCTGAACTGCCTCTTCTGTAAGATTCCTATGATGCTACAAAGAGAAAATACACAATCACAAATCACCAAAAGAAAAGCAAAATAGATGAGATTGCTTATTTTTACAAGTTGTTTGTCAAGTTCCTCAAATAAAGTCTAATTTTTAAAAGACTTGAACAAGCGATGACATGGTCAAACCCAATAAAACAGGGTCAAGAAAGCTGAGAAGGAACCAAGGCTTGAGAACAATGCTTGTGGCCTAAGAATGAAGGATTTTAGTTTTGGAATAAGATGAAGAAAAGCAAAGAAGGGATAGGCTGGCTTGGATAGAGAGTATTGTGCTAGGCCGGGCGCAGTGGCTCAAGCCTGTAATCTCAACACTTTGGGAGGCTGAGGCAGGCAGATCACGAGGTCAGTAGTTTGAGACCAGCCTGATCAACATGGTGAAATCCTGTCTCTACTAAAAAATACAAAAATCAGCCAGGTGTGATGGCATACGCCTGTAATCCGAGCTATTCAGGAGGCTGAGGCAGAAGAATAGCTTAAGGTTGCAGTGAGCTGAGATGGTGCCACTGCACTCCAGCCTGGGTGACAGATCAAGACTCCACCTCAAAAAAAAAAAAAAAAAAAAGAGTATTGTGTTCAACATGACTAAGAGAAAAGAGAGCAAGTGAGAGCCTGTACTTGCTCCTATGGCAGTTAGTTCTTCACCACTAGAACTGTTAAAGAAAAACTACATGTTTACCTATCAGAAATGAAATGTTATTATGGGAATTCCCACATTGTGGAGATGTTGAGGCATATCACTCTTAAGTCTTCCTCTAATTTTAGGCTTTAATCAAAGACCACAAAATACGGCAGGATCAATTTCAAAATGCATTATTAGTGACCCAGATAAAAGTTTAGGAGAAAACTCAAGTTCACATTAAATACATGAATGGATTGGTAATGTCTCATAATAATGAGAAATAGTCAATTGTATACTATGTATTGCTACACAGGAAAAAAAAGCAAGATATTCAGTCATTAACCTGCTGTAAGATCTTGGGCAAGTTACTTAACCTTATTGGGTCTTCTAGGCTTACTCTGCTCTTAGGATCATGAAATCCTTCTCTTGGCTTGACTTTATTTAAGATAGGGAATGCAGTCTCCTCATCTCTTAGCAGAGGGGGTCGGACTTCTTAAGATTCTAAGGATACAATAGATCTGACAACCTAAAATCCTGTATTTCACAAAGGAGAGTTGTCCAGAAAACAGAACTGTTCCTTTGAAAGAAAATAATTCTCTCTGTATTAAAGAAAGGTCACCCTATATTTGGGGCAACAAAAAGGTTATCGAATCTTTCTTTGAAAACAATGAGGAAATAGTGATGGGGTGAATAAACTGAACGAAAAAGATAATCATTTACAGCTTTATTGCCTCATGGCAAAAGCAGTTCATGTTACCTTTAATGTTGTCTTCCAAATTACAAGACTCTAAATTATAGGGCGTGTTGTGACCATAACCACCTACAAATATTACAGGATTACTTTCTTAACCATTGCCCTTCATTCTAAGTTCCCCACCCACATTTACCTCAGAGTTTGACTTTTCTCTTTGATGTTCATTCCTTTCTTTCCAAAATGCCTTTTCATGAAAGTCTGAATCTATAATTTGTATTTTATTAAATCTACCAATATCACTTCTACTTTATCGTGAGATGGACACTTTTTTTGATGCAAATCCCCCAAAATATGATTGTATCTTTTTACATGGTCTTAGTGGAAATGGCCACTGACGGTCCCAAGTCCTTATTGTCTAGACCTGGAATGACAACTCCTAGGCTTACTCTGCTCTTAGGATCATGAAATCCTTCTCTTGACCTGAATTTATTTCAGATAGGGAATCCAGTGCAAGGGCAGGGCTGGATAGGACACTGAGTGTAGCTAAGCAGGAAGTAAAGATCTATTGCTGAATTTCTTTATGGTGATAAAGGAGAATCAAGAAAAGAGAGGGTGAAAAAGGAAGAAAGCTAGCTCTTGTTGAACACTTACTATATTCTAGGCACAGTGTTAAGCACGTTAGTCATTGTCCCACTGAATCAGCATAATATCCCAGCAACTACTATGTCTAAACATGGGCTTAGGCGCTGAAGTCTTTATCCTTTGACTCCTCGTGATGCCCATTTCAATGGTGTGAGAACACGCAAGCCATTCACTGATACCACACAGCTGATAACTGACTAAAACAAGACTCACACTCGTCTTTCACCCTCATGTCCAATTCTCTTTTTTTCTATCCTAGCTGCCACCTAGCATGTAAGAGTTTTATGGATATAAAGGCAAATAAAATGTTTTATGGTTGCCCAATGGAGGATTTCATAAACTCTCCACCCCAAATTTTCTCTTATGAAGACTGATGATGATACACATGTACAAAGATGGTATACAAAAATTTATAACCCACATCATAGATCTTTCTGGGGGGAGCATGGCCAGGCACCCAAGCTGCTGGAGAATCACTCTAGTGAAGGGATGGGCAAGTGGTTCTGGGTGTTATCATGGCTAGGGACTGGGGCCAGGGTGAAGGGTCCTATACCACAGGCCAGGGATTCCATGGTTAGAACTTCCTTCTGGTGCAAATGGAGGGTACACCTAGGCTTTCTAATCAGCTTACTCAGACATGGAGCAAGAGGGGAGGGAGAGAGATAGAGCATGAACACTGTGAGTGGTCACACACACAAAAATGGAGTCACATATCTATGCTGTATAATGACCCAGTCAGGGTAGTTAATGTATTCATCACTTCATGCATTGATTACGTTTTTGTGATGAGAACTTTCGAAAGCCTATTTCCTGGGTATTTGGTAATATACAATATTTGTTAATTAGAGTACAACATAGATATGTATTAAAACATGAAATTGTACCTCAAAAATATATACAATTACCATGTGTCCTTTAAATGTGTCCCTGGTCTGTGGCAGAGGGCCCTTCATCCCGGCCCCAGCCCCTAGTCATAATAACACCCAGAGCCACTTGCTCGTCCCTTCACTATGGTGATTCCCCAGCACCTCGGGTGACTGGCCATGCTCCCCCCAGAAAGTTCCATGATGTGAGTTCTACATCTTTTCATAACATCTTTGTATACATGTATCATCATCAGTCTCCATGAGAGAAAATGTAGGGTGGAGAGTTTATTAGAAAGAATAAACACATGATTTTTAAAAATAAATAAAGCATAGCATATTAATTATTACAAAGATTAGATAAGATAAAGTTATACAGTATAATGACCTTTTGTGTGTGTCAAAACATAAAGAACATATTTAAATATTCAAATAATTAGCTATAAATGTATACTTCTAATATATGGCCATAATAAAGCTCCTTTAGAATCATACATTTTTTAAATGGAGTTGCCCTCTTTGCTACAATAAATGAGCTGAATAGGTGGAAGGTGATGTGCTCTGGGTCAAGATTTAGAAATGTCACTCAGACAATGACATTTGCCTTAGAACATTCTTTCCCTTATACCCAAGCCCGAGAGAGTCAGGAAGCTCTGCCTGGTGATAACCTCAAAAGAACAGCACCTGTTTCTTTCTCTGTGCCTAATGAAGGATACTCAGATGAAAGCACAACACTCAGTTGTAAACAATAATCAACCCCAGTCCATCAGAAGCCAAATTATGTGTTTGTGTGAATGAAAAGGGCTGAAAATTCCCACCTGCTAGTGGCTGGGTAAAACATGCTCCAGTCCAGTGTTCATGAGAATATCTCAAGAGCTAGCTTCAAACCAGACACTTCACTAATATTTATTGTGACTCCAATGTATGCCAAGTATTTTAGATGCATTATTTTCAATCAACCCCCATAACCAGCATGCATGGCAGTTGTTCAAATCAAACGTTTTACAGTATAGTGAAGCTCAGATGGGGCTGCAGCAGTGTACAACTCCAGAGTGGGTTGTTTTCATTGTGATCTATGTGGGTGGCATCTACTGAGACTGTACAGTAAATGGCCTGTAGAGCTGTGCTGGGGGCTCTGCTCAGAAATGTGAAGTAACTTCATGTAGATAATACACCTAGGAAATGGCCGTTCTGTAATTTGAACCCAAGCCTTTCGAACGCCAAAGTTCACATATGAGTTCTTCTGTAAGATATGGGAAACTGATTTCTAAAATGGCTGAAAGGAAGTTAGGGGTGGCAGTGGTAATATATTTTTGTAATTGCTTTTCCTTAAGGTCTGTCCTCAGGGCTTTCAAGAAGAAAATTAGCATTCAGTCTGGTACTCCCAAGGGTGGCAGTTGGCAAGCAGTAAATATAAGCCTATGAATTTTAAGCAGGACATCGACTAGGCATTTCAGTGCAGTACTGGCCTCTTACATTTGGAATTCCTAAGTTCTGGGTTCAGGAGTTATTTTTGGTGAGGAATCAGGAGGATTATGAGGCTCAGAAAAGAATTAGAAAAGCTCTTGAATACTCACCTGTTTATGAACACTAATCACACTTGCAGGAAAAGAGAGTTAGAAAGAGCATTCTAAAGTTTATTTGGATCAGTAGCCCTTAAGAACATAGGAAAAGTCAATCAAATAATGCTAGACTCTGGGAAGCCCCTTCTCTGTGTGTGGAGGCAGTATTACACACAGTTGTGGGTGTGCATTGAGCTGAGTGCTTTGAGGCATAACTTGGAGAGTGAGACCAGGACATATCCCCTGAGGAGCTGACAACCTAACAAAAAATATAGCACTGAATGCCAGGTCTAGAAGTTAAGAAAAATGGCCCCGAAAAGATGGCCTATGCACTGAGCCTTTAGTCATTACTGTGAGTTGAGGTTACAATGGTAAATGAGACTGATGAAGGCCCTGCTTTCAGTGTGCTAAACTTCAGCACATAAGCCAAACAGAAAGAAGTCAATACTGACGTATTTGAGTATGATTTAGCAATGGGATTAAGCAATGGGATAGTGACTAGGTCAGACTTCTGACCTACAGAACTGTAAGATCATTTGCATTATATTAAGCCACCAAGTGTGTGGAAATTGGTCAGAGCTGCAATAGAAAACTAGCCCACACTACAATTGATGCTGGCTACTATGAAAATTACTACAGAAGTCCCAAGAAGAAGAAACAGCAGGAAGGGGAAAGGAGGCAAATTGAAAGAAGACAACTTCTTGTTGAAAGTGAGTGCTTCCTATTAGGAAGGGATGAGAAAGTGCAGGGTGTATTTAGGAAGCAGCAAATGATAGTACATGCCTTGATCATAAAGTTGATTATAAAGCTGAAAAATTAAAGTGAAGGGCTTTTAGTGCCAAGCTAAGATGCTTGGGTATAATTGTACACTCAGTGCTGAATGATGTTTCAGGTAATCTGTGCCCATTGCAGTTTCCAAGTGTTCTTTCTTCTAATTCACCTTCCTTCCTTTAAGATATGAACCCTTCCAGCAATATTTGCCTTTTCAAAGAGAACTGAGGAAGTCAAGAATATAATTTCTGGAGAGAAATTTCTGAGGAGTTAAGACATCAGGAATAGGGAGCACTAAATCCATTTCATGCACAAGGGGGTACTTCTCAAGTTACCTTACAACAGCAGAGCAATGAGGAAAGAATTGATGAGGAAGGTGGACTTGACAAAGAATGTATAGAGCCTCTGTAGCTCATTGGCAAGAATTGACTCTATCAAAAAACAAATGATTTTCACTTGAACCCAGGAGGCAGAGGTTGCAGTGAGCCAAGATCATGCCATTGCACTCCAGCCTGGGCAACAAGAGTGAAACTCCATCTCAAAAAAATAAAAAAGAAAAGGAAAAAAAAGAAACACACACACAGAAATGATCTCCTTGGACAAGTCACTTCTCAATGTCATCTGTGAAATGGGAATTGCAATTCTGGTCTAGCTTTCTGAGCAGATTGCTGAGATCAAAGGAGATAGCATAACTGCAAGAACTTTGTAAGCAGAAAGGCACAATACATCTGCCATCAGCACTCATTAGTCCTCAGGCTCCCAACAGCACTGAGAGTGAATGTTTCAGTCCTCTTGAGGCCGCAGAGCTGTCAGATTGCAGGTTTGATCATATATACACATGCATACATCCTTCTCTTCATTTCTGTCTCTTATTGTCTTCCTCTTTTTCATATTCCTCTTCTAATCAACTGAACACTTTGATCACTATTTTGCCTTCTTGTTAAACAGATCTCTGAAATTCATTTATTTGCAGACTGGTTTTACAAGCCAAATTGCTCATGCATAATGTTCAAGCATGCCAAAGAAAGCCTGGGGGTGGCATTCACCTGGGAAGAATCAACAGGCAGCAAGGCTGGCAGTTCTTTGAAACCAAGGCGTTTTACTGGGATAAATACTCATTTTGGATTTATTCTGTATTTCAAGAAGAGGACGGAGAAAAACATAAAAGTTTTAAGAGGTAATTTCATTGGTTATACATCAATAATAATTTCATAATTAATCCAGATGATGATTGTTACTAAAATTATATGTTCAAAGTAAGTTTCAAGGGTTTGATTTTTATTGAGTTTATCTTCCCTTTCCATGGCCTCATTTTGAGGCTTGAATTGGCTATTTGTGAGCAATAAAATTACATACTGCTTCTACCAGGAAATGACCTCTGTCTTGTATACATGAGGAGGTCTCCTTTCTAACTGTGTCCCCTCTCTTTTCCAATCTGGAGCCCTGGGTAGATGGCACATTGGCTCACTCCCAGAAGGATTGAGCAGGTGAATTGGAAAAGAAGGAAAAGTGAGAAAGCCAAAGCTGGGCACAGAATCTGCTCACTTGTGTGGGACACACACTGGGTAGGTTAATCCACTGCAGAGATGGATTTTGGAAGCCCATCTAGGCAGGGAAATGGCCATCACCAAAGAATAGGTGGAGGCATGTAGGGAGCTCAACTGTAATACAGGTATCTGCACCTGACACTGGACTACTTAGATGGGTGGAGCTCAGCCCTGATGATCCAAAAAGAAGGGCCTCCCCCCAACAGGGCCAGCCATGGATAGTAGTTCCCCCATTTTGGTCCATTCTTACCCACAAGGCATAGCGTTTAGCCACCATCAGATGCTTCCAGCCAATCTAATCTCTACTAGAAGTTGCCCTGGAAAGATGAACTGTTTATGTATCATATAGTTTAATTTTCTCACTTTACTAAGTTCCAGAGAGCTGTGCCAGTGAGTGGCAGAGTCAAGGACCCCTGATTTGCAGAACATGGCCCACCTGAGCAGAGTTGCTGTGTCAGCTCTTGCTGGAGCTTGACTTTCTAAGCTTTATCTTACCATGTGAAAAGCAAGGTTTATGTCCCAGAATAGGAAATTTGAGGCTATTGGAGGTAAAAAAAAAAAAGCCTTCTGAGATCTCCCTAAAACAACCTCCCATCATCACCAAATACAATTCCCATGCATAGTTAAATTAATCAATACAAATGAAGCAGGTTACTAGAAAGGTTTTCAAAATTCCATTTTAAAGCCAGGAAATGGTGTCGTTTCTCTGCAGTCAGGATCTTAGAGGAAATCCCGAGAGGGCTCCTTTGCTAAATTGGTATGTGGTTTGCATCCCAGGTCTCTCTTTCATCTGTCACTCAGGATTCAGTCATAGTGCCATGGGTCCAGCTGGGTGGGGAACTCAGTCTCAGAGCTCAGGAACTAGGCTTGTTAGTGAAAGATTCAATGTCTCAAGAAAAAATTTTTTAGGAATTTGCTTCTGCTTTCCTCGTTCTCTTAGGACAAAGTGGCTCTCTTCAGCCTCCAGCTACAGCCCTAGTCTGCTGCTGTCCCAAGTAAAGGCACAATATTGGGATAGATTAAGTGATTAAATAAACAAATATCTTAACCAACTTCATCACCACGTCTCAGGTCATGTTGTCTTCTCTACCAGGAAATCTTTCCCAACTCATTACCCATTCCTTCGCCACTCTGCTGAAAAACTCATCCTCAATAGCTAAATCAGTAATGAAGTCTCCCTTGCCCTGACTGCTTGAATAACTTTGGAAGGCTTCCTTAGTGCTCCTACCGTAGCTCATACAGTATTGCTTTCTGATAGTTTCTTGGCCTGTCTATATGGACATTGATCCACGAGTTTCTTTCACACAGGGTTAGGGTCTGACTCATCATAGTACAGGGCCTGCCAGGGTCAGCCCTTCATAAATACTTGTTGAGTTGAATAATAAATGAATGAGTGAATGACTCAAGCCCTGAATGCCCCTACAGCAGCTAAGGCTGGCTATCAGTACAAAGAAAACAATGGATCCTACTGGCTTCAGAGACAGTTTAGAGATATGGGCTCCTGGCCACACCTCCAAAACTGTCTCAACACACACACACACAGAGAGACAGAGAGAGAGAGAGAGAGAAATACACAAACTCATTCCTCAGAGCATCTTTTAAAATCTGCACAGCTGTAGGTTAGATGATATTAGAAGTCCAGCCTGAGACCATTCTAGATTGTCAGAGAAACCAAGAATCAAGGAAGTTACATAGTTAGAGGAAAGTCATGCAGCTGGCATTATAATTAACATCTATTTAAGACAAAGAAACACTTAATACAGATTTTACACATTCTGTACAACCAAAATGTCAGTACCATAATAACGAAACAAATAGGCTAAGTGAGAAATAAATAAATTATTGGTTTTTACATTTGAAACACCACCAGAGTCCAAAATATCATACACAAAAACAACATCACTGCCATGGGACACAAAGTAAACGTCACCACCTAAAGTTGTGTAACAGAGAGGCCTTGTATACATTTAAGCGAAAAGTAGGAAAACTGCTCATTGAGTCCTCAATTTGTCTTACAGACAGGAGATCCGAGATTTGAACCCTGGAATTCCGACTGCCCAGTCTAGTGTTATTTTTACGTGAATTCAACTTACCAAAGGACAAGTAATTCCACAAAAAGAAAACACTTTCATTCTCAATAACATATGCTAGGCTAATATCTGATTTCTGTTAAGAATAAATTTAGGTACACAGGTAAAGAAACAGGGTGTGATGCAAACACCACAGGACTTTGAACCTGCAGACACAAATTCTAACACTCTCTCTAAGTAGCTATGTGAAGTTTGAATAAGTCTTTTCTTGATCATGTAACCTTGAGCATTAGTTTCCTCTTCTATAAACTGGAAACCGTCATAACTTTCAGTTGTGATATCAGGTTACAGATCTACAAACTCTTAGCCAAATACATTTTGCTATAGTAATCATCATTATTACTATTTTGAAGAAGCCAAAAAAGGAAGAAGGGGGAAGAGAAGAAAGAGAAGGATGAAAAATCCAGCAATGGAGATGCCACTAGTCTCTACAGATGGCAGGACCTAGAGAGCAAGGAGAGGGGTCCAAAAAGAGGGGCCAGTGAACAGTGAAGGAAAGAATCACAGACATGGCAGCCGGGGCTCAGGACTGATTTGCTTCCATCACACAGGATATGTGGACTGGTGGGATAGGAACTCCTCCAACAGTTTGGTCTCTTCATCATCTCTGTGTCTGCTTAGAGGGAAAAATAATCTTTTGCCTTAGCCTAGGGAAAGACAAGAAGCACTTGAAGCTCCTCAGTTGACATGAACCCAGAGTATAGAGAAAGTTTAGTTGTCCAACCTGAAATTGTGCCCTAAGCTCATCTCCAAATTGTCTGTCCTCTTTTAGAGAAAGGAAATGTCAGAAGACAGAAGGAAAATGTCTAAAGCACTTTGGGGTAAGGATTCTTTGCCTAGAATCACAGAGAAGGAAGGAATCTAGACCTGCCTGTCCGTAAACTGTGCCAGACAAGAGGCCTCCTTTCCTCCAGGTCCCTTCAAGATTCAGCATGAGTCGTTGATTCCTGGAAACTTCCTCTGTCGTTTTGATGTTTCAACAATAACCCCATCCCAGGCACCTTTCATCTATCAGTGAATTACCTCTATAATAGTTTTATACTGGGATTGTATAGAGATTGTCTTGGCTTAAATGTCCTCCAGAGTATAATGAGAGATGACTTTACATGATCAGCACAGCTAGGAGTGAATATATACACATGTGTTTGTAAGCACTTTCGTGTCTTTCATCTTATCTGAGTTTTGCAACACCCAGGGAGGTGGGTATGGTAGTAATTACTGATTTTACAAGTGAGGACCCTACGACTCAAACACAGAGTTTGTCTAAGCTGGTATGATAGGGAAACCTGACTCCAAATCCATAGGAATCCATACCAATGCCCTGACATGGATTTGATCCTCTCTTAGAGGAGACCCAAGTCATATGAGTGATCTCATTGAAAGGGTACATTCTCTCCTAAAGACTGTTCTCTGCTGCACATAGATTCTCTGCTTTAAGGGTCTATTATTGTCTATCCTTTTTCAGCCTAAAAAGCTGTGGGACCTACTTAAACTAAAATTGCCTTTTCTTCAAAAGCTAATAATCACTAGCTGCTATTAAAACACTTAATTGCAATTAACTCCTCATTAACGTGCAATTAAGATGTCTGCCACTCCATAACCAGCCAATAGCCACAAATAAATGAGAATATAGATGATGAGCCTTTAGAAACCTGCAGGATCAGGATGAAGTACCACTACCTGAGACTTGTTAAAATGCTCTGAGAACCTGATCCAGTATTTTTACCAAGAACATAAAGGAGAATGCTTTGTGTAGGTTTCAGTCTAGCTTGTTTCCCATAGTTATGGGGCAATAGACGCCTGTCAAGAAGTCAGATGAAGCCCTTCTGCCATTATAGATTTCAGGATAATGTAATGACTGTAGCCTGGGACGGAACTTAGGCACCATCTAATTAATCCCTCATTGCAGTCAGGCTCACAGAAGAGAGACTTGCCAAGGTTCATAAAGCAACCTAGCAGTGAAACTGGGATTGGAGCTTCAGGATCCAAATTCTGAGTCTCACGCTGTTTCAACTTCATTCTGATACTGTTTAGGTAAATTCACCTGAAATCAAAGCATTCTTAACTAAGAGGATAGATAGATGGATGGATGGATGGATGGATGGATGGATGGATGGATGGATGGATGGATGGATGGATAGACAGATAGATAGATAGATAAATACATGATAGATGATAGATAGATAAATACATGATAGATGATAGATAGATAAATACATGACAGATGATAGATAGATGACAGATAGAGAGATAAATACATGATAGATGATAGATAGATAGATAGATAGATAGATAGACAGACAGA
>NW_012100543.1:6744197-6788282 GCF_000951045.1 Mandrillus leucophaeus | reverse complement strand
AGATAGATAGATAGATAGATAGATAGATAGATAGATAGATAGATGATAGAGACAGAGTTTAGCTCTTGTTGCCCAGGCTGGAGTGCAATGGCACCATCTCAGGTTACTGCAAACTATGACTGCCAGGTTCAAACAATTCTCCTGCCTCAGCCTCCTGGGTAGCTGGGATTACGGTGCCCACCACCATGCCCAGCTAGTTTTTGTATTTTTAGTAGAGATGGGGTTTCGCCATGTTAGCCAGGCTGGTCTCAAAGTCCTGACCTCAGGTGATTCACCTGCCTCAGCCTCCCAAAGTACTGGGCTGAGAATACTTTAAATGAAGTATTTGTGTTTGAACAGTTTGTCTCTCTCAGAATCTTGACTGGTGTCATGATTCAACATGAAATACAGGTGAATTACAGGACAGAACAAGAGGGCAGCTGTCTTAAGGAATTGGAGAAATAAATGCTGAACATTACTCATGTTTGTTTTAAATATGAATGAAATGCAAATATAAGTCATCTTCCAGGTTATGGCATTGTTAGGCAATTACAAGGGTAAAGGAGATTTCTCCAGGAGTTTATAGACACCAAAATCAAACAGAAAACCTCACTAGATCATGGAAATGAAGACATTCCTTTATGTTGCTTGAGTTGGACTAGATGGAGAGGAAGACAAAACATCAGTGGCAGACAAACCTCAACATGGCCAGAATTAAGCCATCTACGGCCGGGCGCAGTAGCTCAGTCTATAATCCCAGCACTCTGGGGGTCCGAGGCAGGCAGATCACAAGGTCAGGAGTTCAAGACCAGTCTGGCCAATATGGTGAAACCCCGTCTCTACTAAAAATACAAAAATTAGCTGGATGTGGTGGTGTGTGCCTACAGTCCTAGCTACTCAGGAGGCTGAGGTAGAAGAATCACCTGAACCTGGGAGATGGCGGTTTCAGTGAGCCAAGATCCTGCCATTGCACTCTAGCCTGGGTGACAGAGCAATATTTAAAATAATAATAATAATAAGCCATTTATAACTAGAAGTCCACTCAATTGATTCCTAAAGACCTGAATGGGGTTCCTTGTATTGTCAGTACTAGTTTAGGTCTTTGTACCTTTCTAAACACGTACAAGCTACTTTATTTATATCATGTAATTTTTTAGTCCTCCTAATGTTGCACCAGGCTACGGTGACAAGCCCCTTGGTTGAAACTAAGCAACTTTGGAAAGAAACAGAATGGGCTGTGTTGGAAAGAACAATCAATCACCTGGAGCCAGGTGACAGGACTGCCAAATCATGGAGTCTGACCTAAGTTGGATTTGGGGTCATCATTTAACTTTACGCCCTCATCTGCAAGGCCCCAGCTCTGAATCTCAAGATCTCTGAATACAAAGGAGTTACCAAATTCAGGAGAAACAGCCATCTCCCAGGTGAAATGAACATGCTTATAGTACACATGTTAAGACACAAGCATATTCTAAGACACTGAGTGATAGATATGAAGTAGAGTGTGGCAGACAAGTGGAATCTGGAGTCATACGTCACTAGTTTCCATTCCTCTTCAGCCATTTCTACCTGAGTGGCTTTGAACTAACTTCTTGACATTTCTGAACCTTATTCTCCCATATGCAAAGTGTTTTGTAAAATATTAGATCAACATGCAAACATAAAGGATTATTTCTAATTTCTTGCTGTTCAGTTTTTCTCACACATTGTATGTACCATCTGCAGAAATGGTCGGCATCATAGGAAACATCATCAACCTCCAAAATGCCCACTATCTAGAGGTATTGGGAACATTTAGGGGAGGCTAAAAGAGTTGATTTCCCCTTAGGTCCAGTTAATTTTGCCAGCACTGGCTGCTGTATCCTACTTTTTGTTGTATTCATAACATGTTGCTTTATATTATGCAAATATGTATGCTCTTTGCAAACCAGCAGTAATTACAAGGCTGAAAAATCACCGTTATGGTCCTGTCTCCTGGGAGCACATATCAGGAGCTCAGTTACTGACCTTTTCATTTGTCTGAACAAATAAAAAGAAAATTATTGACTTTGTTTTTTAAATATTTACTCGCCTCCCTTTCAAAATAAATTACCTCAATAAAAATATCAGGCATTCGTTTTTATAGCATGTTTGGAATTTCACCCTACTCTAGGCTATTTTCCTTCTTGAACTCCAGCTGTTTAACAGTTTTTCTGTCATCAGAGAATGAAATTTGTATTTAAGATGTTATCTTCTGTAGGCTCAGGGCTGGAGTGAATCTCCTTAACATTACCATTGAAAGTAATTTTCCCCCCTCATGATTTTCTCACAATTCTGCTGAGACTGGGCTAGTTTTATTCACCCTCATTTTAAGTGCTCTAATAATTTTTAAATACATTTGTCTTCATATACACGATAGTACCCAGATGGACGTTATCAATAAGCTGGAGATTCATGTAACAAGGGTTATTGATCGAGTCTGTTGTGATTAGATAATTAAAAAAAGGAAAGGTGCTTGACAAAAGGGATCGAATTTAAATTTTTAATGCTTTATCATGAATTGGTGAGTAGAATTTTAATGCGCAATTTAGCTTCTCACTCTTGGATTTGGCAAAGAAAAGGGAAAAGCAGCTATTTTGTGGTTTCTGTGGCAGCACAATGAGCTGGAGAGACCTGGCCTGGGAGTCAGGGGACCCAGGCTCCAAGCCCAGACCTACGGCAAGTTGTTGAACACTTCCTGTGCTTATCTTATCCATGTATCCTTCCAGAAGCACCAGCAGTGGCTAATATTCCTGAACCCAAATTGTTTGGTATCACAGACTAATAAAATTTCCCATACACACTCAGAGAAGGGGAGGAGGAGCCTGAGATAGGATTGTCAATTTTTAATTTCTGCAAATAAAACAAGAAAATATTATTTGAATTTTAAAAACATAAAACAATTAAAATCTTAGATAACATGTAATTCTTTAAATTTAATATAACTGAGTTTATTTAAACAATTGACTAGTTTTTTTTCATTTATTCAGAATTGATAAGAATTTCCTCATGCGTCAGAACCAAAAAATGTCATTGTACTTGGGAACTCAGGCTACAGCACCTCTAAAAAGCATTAGAATACTGTAATTCTTTGAAAGTTCAGAATACTAGCAGATCTGAAAGAGTGCTTTTTGCTCTAAAATTCTATGGAATTCTATAATTTGAGATGCTTCAAACCCATAATTACCTTTTTTATGATAGACTCTTTTAAAAATGATTTTTTAACTGAATGTTCTGTTTGCAGGTTGATAACAGCAACTTTAAATGTGAAGGTCGACTCATATTTTTTCCACTTTAGCCAAATGATTAATTTGATGGCAAAGGAACCTAAAAGTGTTCAGTACATTTGCACTGTCAGGACTCAGCTACCATGCTCTGAAGTTTTTAATCTCTCATTCATAAATGTGCTTAACAGAACTGTATCTTCTGAAGGGTTTACTTATTGTTATTTTTAATGTATTCTACATATCAAAGAAAATCACAAATGTGAATCTTGGATTAAAACTACATATTACCATGCTGTCCCCTGTAAAACATGGATAAAAGTGACAGTACTCTCCTACTGATTGAGGTAGCTGTGAAGCTTACATGAGTTATCTGAAATAATTTTGTGATCTAAAGAATTTTGAATTCTCAGTATTTTATAAACATTTCTTAAAATCATAAATAACTTGGAAATTGAAAGAGTGCATAGTATTATTTTATAGCATTTTATAAGTACAAAATACATTTTTAAAATATCTTATCAAAGATTTTTGAAAGAAATAATGGGGTTGAAGTTCTTTTATCCTTAAGATTGTAAAAAACAAATTTGTTATGCATGAGGGCAATGCCCTCAAGATCTAAGTTTGTACAAGAATGTAGAATATTTCAAGAACAATTAAATCAAATGAGGCAAAGTAAAATAGGATATAAATGAAGCCCGTTTTAGGAAAATGTGACAGAAAATTCATGCTACATAGCTTTGCTAAATGTAGTAATTGGGATATTTTTTACAACCTAGTTTAAATTAGCATGTCCTAGAAAAATGATTTAATCTAATAGGGGAGGCTTAAATCTTCTATTTTTCTTGGAAACTAAGAAATAGTAGGTTGTTTTTTCATTTCCTGCATTTTTTTTTCCTCCTGACTTTAATATAATAGTTACGTAGCACAAAAGAATATTAGTACAGCAGAAATGAGTAATGACTTAGAAATTATCCAATATGGGCTGGGCGTGGTGGCTCATGCCTGTAATCCCAGCACTTTGGAAGGCCGAGGCGTGTGGATCACAAGGTCAGGAGATCAAGACCATCCTGGCTAACACAGTGAAACCCCGTCTCTACTAAAAATACAAAAAATTAGCTGGGTGTGGTGGTGGGCACCTGCAGTCCCAGCTACTCGGGAGGCTGAGGCAGGAGAATGGCGTAAACCCGGGAGGCAGAGATTGCAGTGAGCTGAGATCCGGCCACTGCACTTCAGCCCGGGCGACAGAGTGAGACTCCGTCTCAAAAAAAAAAAAAAAGAAATTATCCAATATGGGACCAAATACAGTCCATCAGTGATTGGTGATCATTGATTCACTATTGGCAGAGGACAGTGAAGCTTCCTCTGAACCTCTCAGAAAAGAATCATAGACTTGTTTTTCATTTCTATGGCAGAGGTTTATTGACTTTCATGATGCATGAAGAGAGTACCTGACACAGGTTGACAGTGGAAAAGATAACACAGCTCCTGCCCCCGGGAAGCCAGCAGCTCATTCCAATGAATGGGATGTTTTCCATGGTAAGTGAAATACATGATCCCTTGAAGGCACATTCCAGGAGCATCTAACATAATCCAGAGCATCAGGGATGCCTCTGTGAAGGAATTAACCTAAAAACTGACTTTTAGAAGGTGTTAACTGGGAAAGAGATTGGTGATAAGGTATTCCCAGAAGGAAAGAGAAGAAAACAGGCAAAGGCTCAGAGAGGACCAGGGCCACACAGATGCTAAATACCATTCAGGATGCCCCACACAGAGAATAAAAGGGAAGTCGGGGCCAGGTATCAAAGGGCTGTGTATGATGTCTTAGCAGGAACTAAAACATGCTTAATAAACAAGACATCGGCTGCAGCTACTGCTTCTTTATTCCAGAGGAATAACACAATTCATATCTGGAGCATGAGTCTGCGAGACAGAATGCTCAAATACTCAAGTCACAGAAAGCGGGTTTATTACTTACAAATAGGTAGCAAGGGACCACAGAAACCAGGATTCGGGGCAAGCTTGCTTCAGGACAAGGCTCAGGAAAGCTGCCCAGGGCAGGTGTAGCCTCTTCTGTAAGTGCCCCAGGGTTTATACCCCAGGGAACATGACACACTGTGCCAAAGCTTTGAAGGACATCCTTTTCTGGGAGGGACTGTAACAGAGCCCAGGTTGCTCCAGTTTCTGCTTATATCAGGATGTGCATTCCCAGAACATTCTACAGTTATTGTTGAAAACTACAAACAAGAAAAGGGGAAACTGGGTTGGTTCAAGACCACCTGGAGAACTGTTCTGTAGGAATCAGATGACTAGAAAAATCCTAAACCTCCCAATAACTCTAAGATATAAAGAGTGAGATAGATTCTGCATGGAATGTGGGATTCAGCCACGCTGTTATTTTATTTTTGAGACAGAGTCTCACTCTGTCGCCCAGGCTGGAGTGCAGTAGTACGATCTTGACTCACTGCAGCCTTGACCTCCTAGGTTTCAAGGATCCTCCCACCTCAGCCTCCTGAGTAGCTGGGACTACAGACATGCACCAACCACACCTGACTAATTTTGTTTATTTCTTGTAGAGATGGGTCTCACTATGTTGCCCAGGCTGGTCTTGAACTCCTGGGCTCAAGCAATTCTCCCATCTCAGCCTCACAACGTGCTGGAATTACAAGCCTGAGCCACCGCACCGAGTCACCTATAGTCATTTTTAAGGGTGTTTCTGTCAGCAACAAATTTTCATAGTTTTCCTTTATCTTAGGAGGCTTGCATTTTCCCTTCATTCCTGAAGGATATTTTTGCTGCATATAAAATCAGAGTTGATTATTCTTTTCTTTTAGCACTTGATGCTTTGTGCCACTTCCTTTTGGCTTCCATGGTTTCAGATGATAATTCTACTGCCACTCCAATTGCTGTTCTTCAGTAGGCAATGCATTGCTTTTCTCTAGTTTCTTAACAGCTAACTATATCTGCAGTGGTCCTGTTTCCAAATAAAGTTAAATTCTGAGGTACTGAGGGTTAAGACTTCAGCATACAAATTTGAGGGGCATTCATTTCAGCTGGTAACATCATGTTAGCTCTTTATTTAAGATTTTCAAAACTCTCTTACCAAGATTTTTCATTATTTCCAGCAGCATTGGTGGTTGGCCTATCATTTTATTGAAAATAAGTCTTAATTATCATTGGTTTATTCATTCAATCATTTATACAATTATTGATTTATTTAGTTAACAAACTCTTGAATTCCTATACTGTGCCAAGAAGTGGTGATAAAAAGTTTTTATATAACGTCAGCATCTAAGAATTTATGGTCCATTACAGGGGCACAAAAGAGGCATGTATACATATAGCCATATGAAAGTTCCAACAAGGTCAGATCCATCAGAGTGGTAAAGAATGTGCTTTGGGGATTTTGAGGATGGAGACTATTTTCATGTTAAAGGGTATCACAGAAAGCTTCATGGAGAGAATAGTATTTTATTGACATTTTTTTAAAATAGGCAAGATTTTAATACATGAAGATGAGAAGAAAAGGGAACTCCTAGTAGAGAAAGAGATTAAACAAAGGCAAAGAGATGAGAAAATGCTTGATGTGCACAAGAAACAGGATTCTACTTGCTGCTTTTTGTTCATCGGGGCTAATTATGCCACCCACAAGTTTGGAAATTCTTTCAGAGCAGAAATAAGGTATCTGTGTATCAGAGAGAATGAGCCATACTTTAGAATAAATCAGACCTCAGTCTAAATCCTGGCTCCCACACTTAATAACTGTGTGCTCACAGCTTCTCTTAGTCAGTTTCCTCACTACCGACCTTACAGATGGTCTTAAGACCATATGAAAGGAATACATGGTATTCTGCGTTCTACCTGTAATTTCCTCTATAGCAACAGGCAGACAGAACCAACATGTATGGTTGTTCACTTCGCAAATGTTCGTGTTCTGTTGGCAAGTATGGGCTGCAATTCATCCCTCTCTTCACCTGCCAAGTTTGTGTCCTGGCTCAGGGCTGCATCCATCTCTGTGAAGCGATGCCTGCTTCTCCCTAACACATCCTCTTGCCATTGCCTAGCTGAATACCAATTCAGAAGCAGCACCTTTTTCCAGTTCATGTAAAAGAACAATGAAGATGAGTCACACAGCTTTGGGCACATGATAGCTATACATGGTTAAGCCAAATAGATTATTGTCTCTAATTGACTTCATAATAAAAGCTTTCATGATAAAGACCAAGATGACTAAAGACTTTGTTCAAATATCTGTCCATTTTGTTCATGGTCTATGATTTTCTTGATTGAAAATATCGTAAAATTTTACCTCATATAATTTCTTTTTGGTTGTAATCCTAGAATCTGAGGCACAATACAAGAAGCAAGAGACAACTTTTAAATCAAATCTAAGCATTCTTTGGTAGTGAGAAGAACAATGAACAGGACTGTAGTAAACTGTGCACAAATCCAAATGGTGCTAAAACATGGACTATGTAAATTTCAGTCATTACAACTGTTTGATTAGATAATTAATTATAATTACTTATGTCATATGGTTTAGCTAATCTAATTAGGTAAGAGATGTTTGATGCTATCTAGTTACACCTGAAATGGTAAAGTCATGTAAACGGGATTGAAGTGTCAGTAGAAATATTTGCTTAAGTACAGCGGTGTTGCCTCTGTGAAGGCTTCCTCACCATCTCTGACCCTATCACATACTATAGAAGAATCCTAATTCTAGAAATAAAATTACCTGGACTTTAATTCTGATTAGCTATCTGCAAGCAGTGCAAACCATGAGCAAGTTACTGAACCTCTCTCAGCAATCAGTTATCTTTTACATAGGCCTGCTGTGAGGATTAAATGAGATGATTTATACAAACCACTTAGCAGAATTGCTTGGAATATGATAATCTCTCAATGGTTAGCATCTGCTAATATTAATATCTCCTGATACAATTTTCTAATTTCTCCATTGTATCAGACTTGCTTGTACATCTATGGTAATCATTACTTTCTCTAACCACCTAGAATTCATTGTTGTTTTCAAAATCATGATGAAATCACAGCTAGTGAAGTCGGAATCATAAAGCCTGGCCCCAGCTTTGAATTTCTAATGCTGTAGAACTTACACAGAGCAGCCATAATGAATATTTGCAAAAGAACGGGTATCTAAGAAGGACAGAGGGAAAGAGAAGGAAACAGAGCTTTTAAAACAGGTAAGCATTTGAAAGTTACAAGAATGGGAGTCAAAGGCTATATGTATTATCAAAGACCTGAGTTGAGGAAAAGCTACATAAACTCATACATTTGTATAAACCACTAGTAACTCTTTTGCCATAATGTGTGTATGTATGTATGTATGTGTGTAAGTATGTTTTAAATACATACTTCCTTAAGCTATGACCCATACTTTCCATTGAAGATAAATACAATAACTATTAAAATCTATTGGCAAAAGTCCAGGTGCAGTGACTCACACCTTTGGAAGGTTGAGATGGGCAGATCACTTGAGCCCAGGAGTTCAAGACCAGCCTGGGCAACATAGTGAGATCCCATCTCTACAAAAAATATAACAACTAGCCTGGCATGATGGCAGGCACCTGTAGTCCCAGCTTACTTGGGAGGCTGAGGTGGGAGGATTCCTTGAGTCAGGGAGATGGAGGTTGCAGTCAGATGAGATCATGCCACTGCATTCCAGCCTGGACCACAGAGCAAGACGCTGTGCCAGAAAAAAAAAAAAAAAAAAAAGTGGCAATCATTTTAACCATGTAATATACCTACTGTATACTCTTGGTCAAGTACAAAGAACTGAAGACAATTGCTGATGATGGTATAATTTTCAACAGTAACACATCCATGTATGATAAGCTAGGCAAGTGTTGAAATAGACATAATTGTCCATCTTGAAGTTTATACTTCTATTTTACCACCTCACAATGGGACTTAAAGAACAAATAGCTTTCTTCTGATTTGAAAACTAATTTATGTTGAATTTATCTGATATGAAAATAAAGCAATTTCATGTTTGATTTTATTTTATTTTATTTTATTTTGGACCTCTAACTTAAGACAACGATTATTAAGATACACTAGTGTAGATTGTGGTAAAGAGAATAGCTTTAGGAGTCAAACAGACCTATCTTAAAATTCTAGATCTACCATGTACTAATTATATAGAGTAAAAATTATAAGAACAGCCTCAAAGATGGGTAGTTTAAATTGAATAATGTATGACCTGCTTAGCATGGTATCTGGAATGTTACAAGCATCCAGTAAAGAGTAGCAATTGTTCTGCGACCAAAATATCTATTATAGAGATAGCATTCAGATCATTGGTGCTAAAGACAGACTTAACAGAATAAAACACTAAGGCAACTGTTAAAATGTGAGCTCCAGGAAGCCACGCTATTTGTTTGTTTTGTTCACTCCTTTCTATCCTAAACATCTCTGACACAGAGCAAATGCTTAGTAAACATTTGTTCCATTAATTAATAAATAGCTATAGAAAATGACATCCCAGTAGAGACCCTATCAGCACTGGGAAAGCACGATAGTGTCCATCTTTATTCTCCATCCTCCCAGCATGCTCTCTGCTAAGGGTCTCATCCTGGCTGTGAAGTAGGAGCCAGCCCTGCAGCTCAAGGCTTTTGTTTTGTTTTGTTTGAATTATAAATTGACAATTTATAATTTTATAAATTTATAGGGTACAAAGTGATGCTATGAGTTATTAATACAATGTGACATAATTAAATCAAGCTTGTTAACATATCCAGCACTTCCGATAGTTAAGATTGTCTGTGGTGAAAACACTCGAAATTTACTCTCAGAAATTTTGAAATATACGATACTCTATTACTAACTGTATTCACTATGCTGTGCAACATAACCCCAAAATATGTTCCTCTTAAGGTTTTATATGCTCTGACCATCATGTTCCCCATTGCTCCACCCCCCAGCCTCTGTAACCACCGTCTTACCCTCTGCTTCTGTGAGTTCAATTGATTTAGATTCTACATATAAGTAAGAATGTGGCATTTGTCTTTCTGTGCCTGGCTTATTTCACTTAGCAAAACATTTCCAATTCCATCCATGTTGGCACAAATGTCAGGATTTCCTTCTCTTTCAAGGCCAAATAGTATTCCGTTTCGTGTTCCTAGCACATTTTTTTTTTATTCATTCTTCTGTTGATGGACTTAGGTTGATTCTATAACTTGGCTATTGTGAATAATGCTGCAAGGAACATAGAAGTGCAGATAACCCTTTGCCAAACTGATTTCAAATCTTCTGTGTAAATATTCAGAAATGGGATTGCTGGATCATATGACAATTCTATTTCTAGTTTTTTCAGGAACCTCCACACAGTTTTCCATAATGACTATATTAATTTACATTGCCACCAACAGCATGCAAGGGATCCCTTTTCTCCACATACTCATCAATACTTACCTTTCCTCTTTTTGATAGTAGTCATTCTAACAGCATGAAGTGAGATTTTATTGTGGTTTTAGTTTGTATTTCCCTAATAATTAGTGATGTGGAGCATCTTTTCATACACCTGTTAACCATTTGTATGGTTTCTTCTAAAATTATCTATTCAGCTCCTTTGCCTATTTCTAAAACCGTGTTGTTTTCTTACTATTGAATTGTTTGAGTTCCTTATACATTATATTTTGGATATTAGCTCCTTAGGACTTGTATGATTTGCAAATATATTTACTCATTCAGTAGGGAGTCTCCTCACCCTGTTGATTCTTTCCTTTGCTATACAGAAGCTTTACAGTTTAACATAATCCCATTTGTCTATTTTTGTTTTTATTGCCTGCACTTCTGGCATCAAATCCAAAAGATCATTGGCCCTACAATCTCACGAAACTTCACCCCTATGTTTTCTTCTGGCAGCTTTACAGTTTGTGGTCTTATGTTTAAGTCTTTCCTACATTTTTGATTTGATTTTTGTATATGTTGTGAGATAACAGAATGAAGGGCAAAAACCATATATCTGATTATATGCAGATAAAGCATTTGATAAAATTCTACATTCTTTCATAATTAAAAATTGTCACCAAATTAGTATAGAAGAAATACAATACAACACAATAAAGGCCATGTGTGAGAAGCCCACAGCTAGCATTATACTCATTAGTGAAAAACTGAAACCCTTACTTCTAAGACCTGGAACAAGACAAGGATGCCTACTCTCACAACTTCTACTCAACAGTATTGGAAGAACTTGCCAGAGCAGTTAGCCAAGAGACAGAAATTAAGGTATCCAAGTAGGGAAGGAAGTAGTGAAATTGTCACTGGTGATGACATGATTTTATATACAGAAAACTCTACAAACTCCACCAAAGAACTGTTAGAACTAATAATCAAATACAGTAAAGTCACAGAATACAAAATCAACACACAAAGTCATTAGCATTTCTATACACTAACAACAAATGATTTGCAAAAGAAATCAAGAGAGTAATCTCATTTATAAGAGCTACAAAAAATAAAATACTTAGGAATAAATTTAACCAAAGAGGCGAAAGATGTATACACCAAAAACTATAAAACTTTGATGAAAGAGATTGTACAAGACACAAATAAATGGAAAGATATCCTGTGTTCATGGATTGAAAAAAACTATTTTTAAAATGTCCATACTACTTAAAGCAATCTACAAACTCAGTGTAATTGCCATCAAAATTCCAACATTATTTTTCACAGAAATAGAAAAAAATACTAAAATTTATATGGAACTACAAAAATACGTGAATAGCTAAGGCAATCTTGAGCAAAAAGAACAAAGCTGGAGGTATCACATTACCTAATTTCAAACAATACTACAAAGCAATAGTAATTAAAATAGCATGGTACTGGCCAAAAATATTAATAATAATAATAGATAACCTGACCAAGGGAATAATATAGAGAGCTCAGACATAAACCCATACATATATGGCCAACTGATTTTTGACAAAGGAGTCAAGAATTTGCAATGAAAAATAATAGTCTCTTTAATAAATAGTGTTGAGAAAACTAGATACTCACATACAGAAGAATGAAATTGGGGCTTAAAGCTTTTCAAACATGAAAAGAAATTTTCTGTACAGTAAAAGCCTTCCAGTCAAGGATCTCTTATTTATTTTTAGTCACCTAAATGGAAACTATTTTAATCCTTTTGGACAGGAAGCAAAATCAGTGCCAAGGGCAAAGGACTTGGGTACTAAATATTTGGCTCTGGCCTCAAGCCTGCCATTCACTAGCTGTGCGGCCTTAAGGTCACTGCAATAACCAACAACCGATGTAACTCAAGGGTTTATGTATGAGAAGCCAGAGACGTATTCAACAAGAGAGGGAAATAAAGTTAGGAAGCATCCTGTGAGTTGATTTCCTCCCCAGTAAAGAGAAATAACCTCTGAATTGTCTACACTATGATTCCTAAATGATTGCTCTACAAAAATAACATATATTCACCTATCCGGGATAATATCACTTCATTGCAATAATAGCTACAGTTTATTATAAATAATTTTTAAAGCCATTCAAAAGGAAAGGATTGAAATACCTGGACAACTAGTAAAGGAGCAAACTGAAAAAAAAAAATTGGTGACATTCAATGATACAATGGTTTAAAATGCATTTCATTTCAGAGCATTTCTTAGAAATATTATTCTAAAATTGAATTGTTACAGCAGCTACTTTTTCTTGTATTTGGGCCCTGAAAATAGAACATAACAAAATCTTTCCGATCACGTTTTAAACTACTGTGAGGAAAAATAAAATGGTGATTGGGGAGGGAAGTAGAAGGTCAGTTGATTTTGATTCTGAGTTTTGTCCATAAAAAAAGGATTATAAACACAGGCTATACCTGTGTTTATAATCTTTCTGTCTTTCTGTTAATCTTTCTGTCTCTAGAAACAAAAATAAAGGATTCACAGAGAGAGTTCATCTTCCTTTATCAGGCGGAAGAACTAGCTGAAAAATATACTGATTTCAGAGAATAAGATACATACTCAGCACATCTGCAGCATTGCACCCTCCTCGTTAGTATCTCCCTTCTGATACTGGAACGAACGACTCTTGCCTTCAAGATTGCCTGGCCTAAGGGAGGCAACAAGAGTGTAACAAATGTTCCAGAATACTGAGATTTGCTTTTTCAAAATAAAGGAAGTTGAAAACAAAGCATCAAGACTGACATTGGAAGACACCAGCACAACCAAGTACTGGGAGCTGTTCTGGGAAGTTCTGGAATGTCTACATAGGAGAGATTTGGGGATAGCCATTTGAGTGGAAGGGATAAGGCTTATCTGACACAATAAAAACATGTTCAGGCCAGGCACGGTGGCTCATACCTGTAATCCCAGCACTTTGGGATGCCAAGGCGGGCCTCGGTCAGGAGATCAAGACCATTCTGGCAAACGTGGTAAAACCCCATCTCTACTAAAAATACAAAAATTAGTTGGGCATGGTGGTGCATGCCTGTAATTCCAGCTACTTGAGAGGCTGAGGCAAGAGAATCACTTGAATCAGGGAATCGGAGGTTGCAGTGAGCCAAGATGGTGCCACTGCACTTCAGCCTGGCGATAGAGCTAGACTCCATCTCAAAAAACAAACACAAAACAACAACAACAACAAAAATATGTTCAACTACAATTCTCAACAGTGATGTATCCTCAGAAGTGAAAATTGAGATATGTGTGTGCATGCATTGCACTATATTTTCCAAATATCCTATACTAAATCTTAAGTGCTTATAGAAGAGAAAAAGCAAGTAACAATGTTATATTTCAAAAATTTATCCCAATGATATTGATGAGATTTTTATATTGATTGCTTTTTTATAGAGTGATCTGTTTTTCAATTTAATATACTCTCATCATCATCTTAGATGATAAATTAGTTTCTTGAAGACATTATTTGTTAAATAATCCCCCATCCCCAGCTCCTACTATAGCCCCTCAAAAATTGATTAGGTTACCAGGTTCACCCCCCACCCAGGAATTATTTAAACATTATTCTAAATGTGTAGGCAACACTTTGCTGTCATCTGCTTCTAATGAAGATGATGATGACGATCACAGCATTGTGGGTTAAGACTTCATAAAAGTGTACGTGTTTATAAAACTGTGGATAACAATTTAGGTCACAGCTTCGGTAGGTTGAGAGGTGTTGTAATATCATCTTTAAATTTCTGCTTGTTAGGATTTCTGTTTATCTTCCAGACATGTAAGTTTGGGGGTGAAGAAATCACCCCTCCATCCCAATTTCAAAGAACTGATAGTTAATGGTGATCAATATAACAGCATTGTTAATCTTCGAAATTGCATACAAGCCCTTGACATAGGGTTTCTCGATAAAGTTGGTTTGGAAAGTACTACCTGTGCCTGAGAATAAATGGACACTGCCCTACCCTCTTATGGTAATGGGACCTGAAGCAAAGTTTTCAGAATTTCTCACCAGTCACAAGCTAAAAATTTGCATTTGTACAGTGGGTATGTATAGTTTTATCACATTGGACAGAAAGCAGAAAAAAAATTCACTTCCCTTTTACTGAACCATGAGACAAGCAGAGAGAGAGAACCATGACCCTCAGTAACCGTAACAGTATGGGCCCAAGAAAACTACTGGAGAGAAAATCTGAAACTGCTCACCACAATATTTCCTACTCACAGAGAGGAGGGCAGAGTCTTCTTCGGCATAGAAAGAAAAGGTTACGTGTTTCTCCTTCCTCTCCCTCACTTTTCTTCTTTCTTAATATTTGGTTCAAAGGCCAAGACTTGGGTCAGCCAGGAGTATTGCTTTACTCATTTTCTTTATGGAGAAAAAGATCATCCGTATAAAAAAGGTTCCTGCTTCTGCCTATAAGACAGACGAACAACTGCCCTTCTATGATACGGGCAGTTCAGCTGAAGAGCCAGAAGAGGACATTAATGAAATTAGCATTAAATGCTCTATCCTATACCAAAAATTCATCACCTATTTTATTTCAAATTATGCCCTGCCACATCATTAAAATATTGCTTATAAGATATACAATGAAGAGTAACATAAAAATGCCCTGAATTTGTATGTGGATCTCCCCATTTTTACATTCTAAGGAAAGAAGTAAAATTTTTAAAAATCCTCTATGCCTCATACATTCAAGATTAAAGAACTGAAGTCAAAATTTCTTTTTTTTTTTTTTTTTTTTTTTTTGAGACAGAGTCTCGCTCTGTTCCCCAGGCTGGAGTGCAGTGGCTGAATCTCAGCTCATTGCAAGCTCCGCCTCCTGGGTTTATGCCATTCTCCTGCCTCAGCCTCCCGAGTAGCTGAGACCACAGGCGCCCGCCACCTCGCCCGGCTAGTTTTTTGTATTTTTTAGTAGAGACGGGGTTTCACCGTGTTAGTCAGGATGGTCTCGATCTCCCGACCTCGTGATCCGCCCATCCCGGCCTCCCAAAGTGCTGGGATTACAGGCTTGAGCCACCGCGCCGGGCCCAAAATTTCTTGCTCCCTGTATTAGGCAGAATAATTGTCCTGTGTCCATGTCCTAATCTCGAATCTGTGAATATGTTACCTTATAAGGCAAAGGAGAACTAAAGTTGCAGATAGAATTAAGGTTGCTAATTAGCCACCTTAAAATAGGGAGATTATCCTAGATTCTCTGTATGGGCCCAATGTAACAATAAGGGTCCTTACAAGGGCAAGAGGAACTCGGAGCCACAGAGACAGCAGTGTGAGAAGGAATCAGCCTAGTGTTGCTGGTTCTGAAGGTATCTGAAGGGGCCATGAGCCAAGGAAGGTGGGCCACCTTTAGAAGCTGCAAAAGGCAAGAGAATGGATTCTCCCCTAAAGCCTCTAGAAGGCAAGAGCAAACCTGCCAAACTTAATGTTAACCCAATGAGACCCATTTCAGACTCACAGAACAATAAGACCACACATTCATGTTGGTTTAAGCCACCAAATCTGTGGTACAGTTTGAGTACCTCTTACTTAATATGCTTGAAACCAGAAGTGTTTCGGATTTCTTTTTTTTTTCTTTTTTGAAGTATTTGCATATACATAATGAAATATGTTGGGGATTGGACCTCAGTCTAAACAAGAAATTCATTTATGTTTCATGTACACATTATCCACATAACCTGAATGTAGTTTTATACAATATTCTTACTAATTTTGTGCATAAAACACAAATTTGTTTCATGCACGAAATTCAAGTGTGGATGTTTCCACTTGTGGCCTCATGTCAGCACTCAAAAAGTCTCAGATTGTGGAGCATTTTGGATTTTGGATGTTTCAATTAGGGATGATCAACCTTTCTTACAGCAGCCTAGAAAATAATATACTCCCTACTTCCTTATTCTGCTCTTCCTCAGCCAGATGAGTGTCACTCTGATGGAGGCTGTCTTCAGCAAAAGTAGCATCTTGGTCCACTTCTGCCAAGTGGTTACAGCTTTTAGCACCTCCAAAATTGAGTTAGTGGAACTCCAAGTTTCTCATGATTTCATTTTCCATAGCATCAGTGGGAAGTACACATAAGAGTATCACGGAGCCAAACTCATACCAGCATTGTTTAGATGTCACAAATAAATCCCCAGCTTCTGAATCACCTACTGCATCCAGAGTCAGGTTTTCAGATCCTAGCACCTAATTCGAAGAGTGACCCAGGCTCACAGTACTATCTCCAGCCACAAATGCTTAATACTGACTGAGAAAAAGGAGGAAATATTTTTGGTTTTAGTTCTGCCAGGAGGGTATTGTGTCTGTCCTGGGGTCATTATCTAAAACCAGTAAGGAGAAATCTTCTATTGAGAGGTTAACTGTGACCTCCTGATTTCTTGAAGGAAAAAATAAATCCATCTATCATACAGCCCCCCTAGGAGTAGCATTTGGGATTATCCTGACTTTTTACAAGAGTTAAACAGTTGCAGGTGGATATTCCCTCTTAGGGTCTGTCCCTCTGAAATTCCAACCCCATTTTGAGCTGTATGTTCTTTAACTCAAAACCGAATAGTGGCAGACCCTGTCTAGTGAGTCTCTCACGAGGATGTTTCCTCACATGTATAACTTTTATAAACAGTCAGCTCTCCCAACTGCCTTGCTTTCTCTATGCCATTCTTCACCCCCAGCAAGATTCCAAAGCCTGTTGTATTTTCATGTACTAGTGGCTACTGATCTTACCTCTTGCTCTTGAGTTACCTAGGCACACAAAGCTTATCTCTTAAAGGTAGTCATCCTCGTTCTCCACAACTCTCTGTTCAAAATCGCCTTTAGCAAATTCATGAACTTCCAAAAGCAAGTGTACCTCCAGAGGCCAGCAAGAATCAACACGCCCCAGACCATATACCCTCCCTGAAAATCTTCTCATCTGTCAGTGTTCGAATTTTTCAGGCCTTGACTAACTTGTTCTGTTTTTCTGGCAGCAAAATGTCTTTCTTTTCTCATTTTTTTTTTTTTTAATCACAGAGGGATTTATCTGAGTGCTCTGGTTCCCCTGTTTTCCTTTTCTTCCTTCTCAGCAGACTGAGTGAAGTTTAAAATGTTTAACCTACTTTCTAAGTTGCTTCTCTCTCTTCTTAACCACATGTGGAGCTAACCCTGTTAGCTAGATCACTCTGCTTTCCTTCCTTTCTCTTTGCTCTTGGGCCAGACACACATGCCTCCAGCTTCTGTCTCACGGTGTCCCCAGCATGAGAGAAAGAAATTCAGTCTGTTCCAGATATGCCAAAAATAAACGCAGCCCACCACATGGATGGTCTCTTCCCGCAGTCTACAGCAAATCTAGGCCCAGTTTAAATCTTATTGATGTTTCTTGCTGAAACTGAGAATGCAATCTTCCCTGAATCCATCAGCTTCATACATTTCCTAGCCATATCCCTCATACCACATGCCTTATCTGTTTCCCCACAAGTCACTGTGCTACCTTGAAGTATGCTCTGCTGGTATTCACCTTAACAATCTGACCATCTCATGTAATCTCCTCATGTAGCTGTCTCGGGTTTTAGGGTGGTATCTCATTTGCTCTTATGACTGGCTCCCCACTTACTACTAAGAGAAGGTCTCTCAACGGTGCTAAAGGCAGCCTTCCTCTGGGAAAACATTCTAGTTCCCTCTCTGAGAAGATACTGCCTAATAGTTGCCAAAATTTAGGGGAGAAATATAGGCTCCATTCTAGTAACGACTAAATCATCCTCTTTATTTTTAGTTATTCCTTTGAAAGCAATTAGATACAGCAAAATCCTTTCCCATTCGTATCTGTGCGTTTCGTAAGTTCTCAGTCTTTGGGTTAAGAAAATGCCTCTCTTGCTCCATTTCAATCAACACAGATTCCTTCATTTCTTTCCCCACATTTCCACTGCTCCTCTCTGACTTGACAACGAAAACTTGTCATTTTTAAAACTAATTCTGCTCCCATTCCTGAAAACAGTCTGCTTCACACATGGGCTGTTTTAATTTTTTTTCCATTTCATAGGCTTTCAGTCTCAATGCACCAAAATGACACATTGCTGATCTAGGAAGAAATCCTATTTCTTTTTATCTTCTCATTGACTAAAAATGCAACATTTCTCTGTCATTGATCTCAGCACGGATCTCTGAAACCCATACTCATGTTCAGGGCTTCTGAAGGGAACAATCCAGAACATACCTGGGAGTCATGTGGGCAGGAGTGACTCCACCTCTGGAAGCTGAATGAATGCAAGTCTCCTGGGAAAAGTTTCCTCTTCTCCTAGGATGAAATTCAAAACAAAACAGAGACAATATTTGAAAATGCTACTCTAGTACTCTGTCAAATCCCAAGTATTAACAGTCTCTGGGCCAAAACATCACACAGTAATGTTTTATAGGTGCAATTTAGCTTCATTTTTGTAACTTAAAGTCCCGGTAATATAATGTCTGCCTGTCACTGCAATGCTATGGCATCCACACACAATCTACTGCAAACTTCTCGGCCTAAGGGGTGCCAAGGTTTGGCATATCAGCTCATTTGAGCAAATATGCAGATTTTCTGTAAGGAAACTTTCTTCCTAAAGAGGACAAAAGTGGTTGATGTTCAAATACTATCACATTCCCCCTTCCTGTCTAACAATCTAGTAAATAGAAGGATGAGATGGTGAACTTGGATTTGAGATTGCTGAAATACAACATCCTAATCTATGCCTCACCCAAGTGATACAGCTGGACGCACAAGCAGGTTCACCTTGACATACACACGTGGTCTTAGACTGAAAAGTTGGAACAGGGTGTCTCTCCACAGTGTGAATAGGACCAGCTCAGATGAGCTTAATTCATTGAAAAATAAAGCAAAGAGGAACCCCCCACTGCCCTTCTTACTATTTCAAGAGACTTCCAGGTAAAGAACGCTTTGGCCTAAAAAGATAGCTCTCCAGGTGTGGCCCCTTGTTAAGCATCAGCATCTCCTGGCAACTCGTTAGAAATGCAAATTTATTGGTCTCCCAACCCAGGCCCACCAAATCAGAACCTCTGGGGGTGAGGCCCAGCAGTCTTTAGTTTAACATGCCCTCCAGGTGATTCTTATGCACACCAAAATTGGAGAACAACTAGTCATAGTTATACTAATCAGGCTAGTTACTTCTGCACAAGTAAAGAGGAATGAGCAGGGAAAGAAATAAACCCACTCCAAAATGTTCTTATCATGGAGAGAAAAAGAGAAATACTCTTGTTTGGGTGAAGGAAAAGGGACAAGATGGAGGAAGGTGAACAAGATGGAGCAGTCCCTGTTGTTTCTGGGTTCTTCATCACAGATTTTCCCGCGCCCGGGAAAAGAACCAAATCAACTGAGCATGCGCAGAATGACGTCAAGCCGGGGACACCGAAATTCAAGAAGCCACTCCTACACACACGCCTCAAACTCCTCCCCTTCCAGCTCCCAGGCATAAAAGTCCGCCGCTGGCAGGAGGCGGCATGACTTCTTCGAACCCCGCATTTGTGGACCGGAGAACATCACCCGAGAGCGCCCGCGCGACTTCCCTGGGACCTGAGGACCACAGAACCTTGTCCGAGAGTGTATGCATATTTGCAATAAAAGACTGCCACTTTCTTATGTACTTTGGCCTCATGTTTAATTACTTAGCTCTCCTAAATTAAGTTACATTAAATTAAATTAAAACAACTCTTAGCTACATTCTGAATATCAGATCTTCTCCTTTCTATTAGATGATCTTGGAGCAACATAAATGTATGAGAAACTCATTTAGAAACAACCTGAATGATCAAATCAATCTTTTCACTATTGTGCAGTGTCCCCATTGCTCCTAGGATTATTTTCCTAAAAATCAAATCAGGCATTCCATCTTACTCAAAGATTGTGGTGAGTTCCCTATTTCCTATGGGGTAAAGTCTAAACTATCTATAGGAAGAAAAAAGACCAGTCACAAGCTTGCCCCAAAACATCTTGACCTAATTTAAACGCATCTTTCATTGTATACCTCAAATGAAATAAGCGACTTTGAATAAAGAAGCAAAAGAAGGAAAGAATCTTCACCCTTGACAGCAGTTTCTTGCATCAGAAGCCCCCAGAAGCAGATTAGCAATGCAGAGGCTCAGGTCCATCCCCAAAGATTCAGCTACAGAAGCTCTGGAATTGGCCTGCGTATCTACATCTTGTCAACGGCCTCAAGTGAGTCAGCTGTAGGTGTCTGTAGATCACCTGTTGAAAAATCTTGCTATCCATATTTAATAACTGTGATGTCTGCCATACACTAGACTTTAAGCAAGTGCCTATTAACAGAGTGATGCCACAGTAATCGTTTCCACTTTGGGATATTTCCTTTTTATAAAACACTGTAACCTCCCTCTTCAAACTATTCTGACATCTCACAACATGCAAATAATATTTTTTACACATCTAAAACATACAGTGAGGACAAATAGAATCCATAGCCCTTTTTACTGTGGTGTCTAGTACTTAATGTTTGGGTGAGGGAAAAGGGACAAGATGGAGGAAGGTGGACAAGATGGAGGAAGGTGAACAAGATGGAGCAGTCCCTATTGTTTCCGGGTTCTTCATCACAGATTTTCCCGCGCCCGGGGGAAGAACCAAATCAACTGAGCATGCGCAGAATGACGTCAAGCCGGGGACACCGAAATTCAAGAAGCCACTCCTACACACACGCCCCAAACTCCTCCCCTTCCAGCTCCCAGGCATAAAAGTCCGCTGCCGGCAAGAGCCGGCCTGACTTCTTCGGCCCCCGCATTTGTGGACCGGAGAACATCACCCCAGAGTGCCCGTGCGACTTCCCTGGCCCCGCACACCTGAGGACCAGAGAACTTCGCCTGAGAGTGTGTGCATATTTACAATAAAAGACTGCCACTTTCTTATGTACTTTGGCCTCATGTTTAATTATTTAGCTCTCCTAAATTAAATTAAATTAAACAAAACACTTAAATGCCTTAAAACTTGAAAGGGAAGGACTCCAGAGATGGCACACCATTGTACCTGAAGGAACAAAGTCAGTAGAATTCCAGATGCATTGATAAATCTGCTTTCATTAATGTCTTTATTTGGGCTCCTTTCCCAAGGAGGGCTTCCATGTCTAACTTTAGATAGCTATTCATAGCTGTTCTGTCAAAGCACAGCAGAGATCACTCCTTCTCTTAATTTTGCCATTAACTTTTTTTTTGTTCCTCTGCAGAGTCTCAGAACAAATACATTCTGTTTGCATGAATAATGCATCATGTTTCCAGGTACAAAGGAGAAGTCTAAGTCTGCACAGCTGTAAAAGGAAACTTCATCTTTTTCCAATGTTTTAGCATCAAAGGGCTTGGGATTCATTGGAAAAAAGAAATTGTAATTGTTGTTAATCTTTTGAAATTATTTTCCTTCCACACTCAGCATTTTAAGTCAACCAAACATACACTTTTTCTTTTTCTTTTTCTTTTTTTTTTTAATCAAGGATTAAAAGTCAGAAGGTTAGATCCTAGTTTTGGGTTTGCTACTAGCTGCTGCATGACTTTGAGCAAAACATTTGACCCCTCTGAGACTTAGTTTTCCTATCAGCAAAATGGGCCAAATGTGGCTGAGAACTAGGTGGTTTCTAAAATCCTTTTGCTCTACATAGTGAAGAAAGAAGACATCAACTGCTATGTTCAAATCCAGATTGTCTGAAGCAGGTCTTATTCTAACGTGGATGATCTTACTCCTAGATACTTCACTACTTAGACAAAAATTTCAGGCTGAGACACTTGCACATACAAGATGTTAGGAGCTGAAGAAAATAAATTTTAATAGAATCAGAACAACTTAATTGCCTGAGTAAAGAATTGCCATAGTCCTTGCTAGTGTCTAGACATTTTTTATCCTCTCCCAAATTTATCTGTTGAAATCTAATCCTAATGTGATAGTATTAAGAGATAAAATTTCTGGGATCAGTGCCCTTATTAAAAAAAAAAAGAAAAAAGAATAAAAAGGCTTCAGAGAACTTATCCCTTGGGAAGATAGTAAGGAGATGCCATCTATGAACCAGGAAATGGGCACCTGCCAGACATTAAATCTGCTGGCACCTCGATCTTGAAATTTCCAGCCTCCAGATTTGTGAGCAATAAATCTGTTACTTATAAGGCATCCCAGTTACAGTATTTGTTATAGCAGCCCAAACAGAATAAGTTCTTAAGCTTCTCTCATTTTCATTTCAAGAGAGAATGTTGAGGCTTATCTTGGATCTGGAAACTGTTAACCTGGGATAAAAATGTAACCATGAATTAAAAAACCCTGAAGTCAGTGGTTGCTGACCAAATGTAGGAATTTGGCTCTTTGTTTATGCTATTAATGGCAGATTGGAAGACAGTATGCAGAAACTGTTTCACTTTAGTTTTCCAGGTTCATCTAACATAGGTAATTAAGATTCACTGCCTAATTAACTTCAAATGGCTATACAGAGAATAACATAATTCTGCTCATTTCTAAATATCAAGGTTTATCCATATAGTAAAAACAAAATTATGTATAACCAAAGGTCTGACTATTTGTTCACATTACATTGTGAATGATGTGCCATCCTCTTAGGACCATAGAATATCCATGTTGTGCCTTCTGTTTATAAAGAGAGGACAAGAGGGTCCCAGAGGTTAATGACTACAGCAGGCCTCCTAGAGAGTTGGCGACAAAGGCAGGTCTTCAAAAAGTTCTCAGGGTAGATTAGTACTCTTTCAAGTTTGTTATTTAAAGGATAACTAATTCATCCTCATTTTTGTAGAGAGAAATTATTTCTATTTTATTGTTCGTGGTTTACTGAGCAATTTCAGATCAAGTACATTTTTGACACTGGGCAACAGTGGGGCAGGACTGGTGAGAAAGGAGGGAGAGTCTTCTTTTTTTTCAGATTTACTCAAATACAATTTATTTATTTTTAACAACATATCAACAAGGCAAGTGAAACCCTAGCCCTGTTATTCATGAGAAGATGACTTACAAAGACACATTATAAGAATAAATTAAGTCAGAAAGAGTGTTGTCTAGGGTTTATTGAGTTCTGAACAATTTGTAACAGACAAGGTATAGTAAGCATGTTCCCTCCAGGGTGTTAAGGGGTTGAGGGGCGGGGGGAGGGTAAGCCCTAGGATGGGGCTGGGGCTACATGTAAAGGGAGCCAGTCAGAGGGGCCAGGAGTACCAGGGACAAGGAATTGAGCACAGCCATATCCTAGGGGTACCCAACACCAAGCTGGAGAAACTGAGTTCAGCCATCACCTTTGAAGGGTGTCCCCCAGCCAGTACCAGGAAACAAAGTCCAACATGTCAGAAGCCAGGCAGATGCTGGGGAATTACAGAAATATGAAAAAATCAAGTTTATTGCTAGACACATATCTAGAATATCTATGACTTATTTACAAATTCCTGGCCCCTTGAGGTTAGCATAGGAATGAATGAATCTATGGAGGGAGGCAGATTATCTGTCAGAATATTTTTTTTAAAAAGTATAATTACAGGTCATGTCACAATATTAGCAGGAATGAGAGTCACTTTGGAATCCTAAGGGTGACCTACTCAGAGGGTGGTCATTAGGTTCACCTTCTTGAGAAAAAAATAGCTAATGGGAACCTTTGCATTTTAAAGTTTTCAAAAGGGAATATCTTCAGGAAGAGAAAAGGATGGAGAATCTGGGTTCTTGATGTAGTAAGTGCTTGAACAAGTCTTAGCTCAGCCATTTGAAGAGGTAGCCATGTGGGAAGGCTGAAATGGTTAATCAGTACAGCTATAACTCTGTTTTCTGACAGATGGCATGAGAGACAGGAATATAATAGGACCAGCAGTAGACCCAGACTCTGACCTGGGTGCTACGACTCCTGATAGCTTCAGTCTTCTGCTAGAGGGACTTGCCCTCCACCTCCCTACACACCATCCAACATGCCTAATGCGCCATGCCCAATAAGTGGTAGCATTACCATTGACCTTCCTTCACCCAAATCTCTGCTGAGTGAACTTTACAGTGCCTTTGCCAGTTTGATTGTCACCTCTTTCTAAGTACTAGGGAGTGGGCAGCCCCAAGCTGAAGTCTCATTACAGCAGAAATTGATGATGCCCTGACTCTGCAGCTACTAAGGGAAGAGGACTTGAAACATTTATCGTGCCTGGATGCAACTCACCAAGTTGACCTCCTTCTTAACCACCACTTTGCGAAATAGAAACGAATGCCCTTCTCCTGCCACCTTCATCCTCAAGACCCAAGACAAAGAGGAGAAAGAAACTGTATAGAGCTTTTACTCATTATTGATCGGAGAGTTTTGGGGGCCTGATGAGAGGGGGGCATTCAGAGAGACTGATCATTGGTATTCTACAGATACAATGGACATGACAAGTGTGTTCCTTTACCATGCAGAGGTCACCCCATTTCAGAGTGAACAAATTAATTAATTAATTAGTGGATTAAGAAATTAGTATGTTCATGTTGTTTTGTCCTGTTTTAAAGGTGCTGTTAGGGCACGTTAGTTCTTGATTTTAACCATTCTCGTTTCTGCAAGATGTAGCATTAGCATCACTAGCTGCGGTCAGCCTTGGCTACAACCTCAAAAAGGATTTATCAAATGCAAGCTGATTGGATCTGAGCCATTTCCTAAGCATGCAGAAGATCAGGCCTAGAGCCCACAGTTTCTGTAACAGGCTCGCTATGAGCCCTGTGTTACTGATACGTCAGCACTCAGCGCTTAATCAAGTTTGGTGGCCATTTGGAAAAGGCAAGCTGAGGAAAGAGCAATCCCTAGATTTCCCATCAAGAAACCCAGATTCTAAAGCACATCCCCATTTATTAATCCATGAGGACTCAACAGGAAAGTAAGGGAAGAGCCTTGTCTTTTGTTTTTTAGTTCTCAAAACACACCCCACCACAGGAACTCAATAAAGCAAAGAGGAGGGACTAGAGAGCCAGGGATGGAAGAAAAAACTGCTGGTTTCCCTCATGAACTAGCTATGGCAACTATACAAGGCAAAGCAGTGAAAGTGCTTTGTAAACTGCACACTGCTGTGTAAGCTTAAGAGCTCTGTGGGATAAAGTTTAGCCCCAAAATGCATAATTTGAAGTTGAGTAAAAAATTTGACAGTCTCGCCTGGAAGGAGCCACACAGGACTTTCCTGTGTAGAACAACACTCAGTTTATGCCACTTCTATGCTGGGTCACAGCCCCTCTTCTTCGGTACTGGGACACAAGAGGTTGTTTTCCTTGGGTCTCTCTGGTCCAGGATCTACTGAGATGTAAACCTCTCAGTGGCAAAGCAGGTTTGCAAGTCATACACTGTTTTAGGAAAAAAACAGAGCTGAAGTCACAGGAACCAGACTCAAGAGGGGACTGTGACTGGCTGGGAGGCAAAGGTAGGTATTTATTGGCAATAAGATGCAATGCCCGGCCAGGGTCCCAATGCCTAACCACATTCAGAGCTTTTGTTAATCTTTAAAGAGAACACATTCTTAATCAATGTGTTAGGCTTTAGGCAGCATGAGTGAGTGGCCAAGAGAACAGATTCTACAACCGGATTGTTTGAGTTCAAATCATGGCTTTGTTTCCATCTAGCTCTAAACCTCAACAAGCCACTTAACTTCTCTGTGGATCTGGGGATGAAAACAGTGCCTACCTTGTAGGATTGTTGGTAAGGCATTGAGGATGGTAACAGGCATATTCTGAGAACTTGGTAACTGTTTGCTCTCACAACTCCTTCCAATTGTGCCCAGGTCAAACTCTTGAATCAAAATCAGGTCATTGTAATGAAACAGGCATTGGTTAAGTATCAGCCATGTCCTCAAACAATATCTCATCTAACCTCAGACAGTTCAGTCTCCACAGTGACTCTGTGAGGAAATAAATATTTTCCTGGATATGGGTTTAAAAACTAAAGTTCTAATTGGTGTTCACAGTGGCTCAGCTGATAGAAGCTGGATTCTAGAGTCAACCCAGGCCTTTTTCTTGAAAAACAACATAAGCAAGAGACATGTTTGCTAACACAGATATCCAAAACTCGGGAGGATCTATACAGACGACACAGTTGTTTCTGAAGGAGGTCTGAGCCTGACTCCAATAACATTCTGGAAACAAAAGTCAGTAGATTGAGACAGAATATGGTGCTACAACCACAGAGGCAAGATAAAGGCCTCAAGCCTGGATCACTAGGCATGGGAGCTGTAGGCAGGGAGTTCTTTGACAGGGGAATTTAAAATGTTGCTTATAATCTTTAATTAAAGATAAAGGCTGAAAGCTCAAGCATCTCATCTTCTATTAAACATGGCCTTCAGACTTTGCCAACTGAGTTGGAAAAGCATCCAACTCAAAACCCTTAACATATCTGGGGATGTCAGATTCTTGCATTTTGCTGAAAACCAAGTGATGAAGGGTCCAATCTTTGAGGAAGACTTGATGATGCCTGTGAACTCCAGACCCACCAGGAGTGAGGTCCCAGCAAGGACGCCTCCTGCTTCTCAGGCCATGGATTCAATGGTTGGAGACTGCCTCTGGAGGTTTGAGGAAGAAGAAGCCAGGTGCAGCAGGAATTACTAGCTAAGCCTTCCTATTCCTCAGTGACTTCTCTAATGAAGCCCTCTGTATGCCAAAAGGAGAAGGTATTTTTATTCCTTGTTTTACACACTTGCCTGATGCATAGAGGGCTGGCTCAGGGAACACCACTCTCCTGCTTCCTGACTCTGCTGGGGCAGACAGAAATCATTATATGCTTTAATTTCATTTTTAATAGGAGGAGGAGTATTGCCAATAACATATGAAAGTATTTTGTTTAAAAATGGTAAAGCATTATATAAATTTATATACAAGGTTAGTGATAAGCATTATAACTGTTAGTGTTGCTATGAAGTTAACCCCTAATGTAGCCCCAAACTTCTATAAAGTCTGCCACATTATAAAATGCCTTTTATGAAAAAAAAAAAAAAAGATAAATGTTACACAGCAAAGGAAAATTTAGAAAAACAAAACCTAAATTTTAACAACAGGAGAACAGTTAAGTAAACTATGGCTTATCTATATGATAGAAGGCTAGACAGCCATTAAAAGCCATTTTATGAAGAACTTTATAATGAAAGAAAATGTTGAGGACATAAAGTTATATGAAAATCATACCTTGCATGCCTGCAGGTAAGCTGGAAGGATGGATACACATTTGAGGGACAGAGACAGAGACAATGAGCGAAGAGGGAAAGAAGAAATTATATAAGCAAGATTTACCGCAGTGGGTGTACCAGGGATGGGTTTTATGTTCTTCTTAATTTTTATTTCTTTAGTTATATCTGTCTTGTTCTAAAATCAATTTGAAGTTGTTTACAAAATACATGCAAGAAAAAATTAAATTTGAGAAAATGTAAAGAGATGTGGAACGAACATAAGAAAGATAAGGTATAGCCAGTAGGGTGACTAGTGTATGAAATGTATCCCAAGAAGCCGTACATATTAGCTAGAGATTGGACACAAATCCACCCCTAAGCTTTCTAGCCACCAACACAGACAGGAAGACACAGTAGACTATGTGTTGCATGTGGACAAAATGAAGCATTAACAGGAAAACAACAGCAATAAGCAACATTATTCCATTTCAGAAAACAGGAAGGAAACTTCTCCCATGGTTCTCTGCTCAAGAGGACTCTGTGGACAATGATGAATGGTGGGGGTAACATTTGTTGCCCTCCATAACCCAGAGAGTCGCCTAGAGTTGTTCCCGGTGGCCTCTGTGTAACCAAGCAGTGGAGTGCCAAAAAATACATAAAGTAGCAACAACCACGTGTGTGGATCGTTATCGATTCCCAGACTCTATGTTAAGTGACTTACCCGTGTTCGCTCATCTAATCCTCACACAACCCTGCAATATATCATTATCATCCCCGAGAGACCCGATACAGGTGTGGAGAATGGCTCAGATTCAACGAGCAAGCAAATGGTGGACCCAGAATTCTGACTCCACACACCTAGCACGGTTTATCACCATGCTCTGGTGCTTCTCAATCCAGAAAGAAAGCGATTTGCCCTATCAGCCAATGGCACCATGCCAGAGTGCAGATCAGGGACAACGGCTCTACAGGGGACCACTCTACCGTCTATATTTTTCAGTATTTTCCAAGCTTTAACCAATGATTATATTTTCTTTAAAATTATCCACCCTTTTGAAGTCCCCACATCACTAAGGCCCACCTGGCTCACTTGATTTCAAGTTGATTTTAAGAGCAGTTTTAATTTTGTTTTGTCTTTTATTTTTAAATTTGTATAACTTTAAGGGGTACAGGTACAATTTTGTTACATGGATGCATTGCATAGCAGTAAAGTCTGAGCTTTTTGTGTACCCATCACCCAAATAATGTGCATCGTGCCCATTAAGTGATTTCTCATCCTCCACCCCTACAACCTTCTGAGTCTCCAGTGCCTATCCTGAGGCACCTCTTTCCCTCCACCTGACGAGGAACCTCCCTTAGGGTGCATAGAATCACGGTGGTTCGTAAGTGACTTAATCCTTATCCTAAAGCTTCAATAGTTAAAACGTAATATCCATCAAAGAGCTGTATCTGTGAGTTGGATTCTCAAAATGAACTTAAATCAATTCCAAATGCATTACTGAGCCGCTACCATGTAGAAGGCTCCTCTGCCTCACTTATCTCATTTAATCCTAACCACTTTCCCTTGAGTGTACATTTTATTGTACCCAATGTACAGAGGAGGATATCACCCCCAGGAATTTTAAGTGATATTAAACTGGCTGAACCAGTATTTACTGGAACTGGTAATATTTGTTGGAAATGTTATCATGCATTCATTTTTGGAGCATAACAAGAATAGCCTTCCTTCTTGAGGACAGTTTTTCAAAGCACATCAACAGCAGTGGCCATGTGCATGTGCATAGCCTTTGACCCAGAAATTCTACTTGTGGATTTATTCTAAGGAGGCAAGTATAAATGAGTACAAATTTTAGCGAGTAGTATATTTCTGGCCACACTGTTTATATTGGTTCCAGACCAGAAGCCAAATGTTCAAAAATGAATTGTTTGTTTAAATGAATTGGAATGTATCCTTATAATGAAATAGCATGCATCCATGCAAAAGCTATGCTGTAGAATTGTTTACTGAATTTAAAAGTATTTTTGTTTTTGATATATTTAAAATGCAAAAATTGGGTTACAAAATAATCTGTGTAACACCATTTAAGCACTGTAAAGTGTATAAGACAAGATGAATATATGGATATACTCTAAATGTTAATAGTAATTATTTCTAGGAGTCAAGCATCGCCAGTAGATTTAATTTCTTCCCTTTGCATATCTGTGTTTTTTAAATGTATCTGTAGTGAACATGTATTCGTTTGTAAAAAAAAAAAAAAGAGTAATTTACAAATGAAATAGATAAAACATACCAAAGCCTTGGTTTGGCATTTCTGTCTCCATGGGAAAAAAGAGCCAAGATATAAATAACAAGGTTGATAAAGCCAGGTCAGAATATCCTTCTATGTTTGCCTGTAGCATGGCATTGCCATGGGCAGAGCTAAAGATTTAAATATCCTTCTCTCCAGGTGAGGACTGATAGAAGACACCCATGAGAGGATAAAGCTGTCCCTTTAGGGACACCAACTTAGGTATGCCAAGAAAAATAACACAAAGCCTTTTCTAATGCATTCATGTTAAATTCAGAGCCATGGCTAAATAGGGAGGTAGAAGTCAACTGAATGTTTATAATGTTTGCAATAAATTTCCTTTCACTCATACTTTCCCCATCTTTGATTTTACAGAAACACACCTACCCCAACATACCCAGCAGTGGTTTATTATAGCTTTCATCCAAGCAGAAAGTACTTGGTAATCAAAGATAATTCTTCTCCCACGTGAATAAATATAGTTCGGACTTGTCCATCACTAAAAGACCTCAAAGGAATAGGAGATATAAATGGATATAATTTTAGCTCTAAACTGTTTTTAAAATATGTTCCAGCACGTTTAATAGCAGAAGGAGCTAATGTACATCAGCACTTCCTTTTCTTGAAAGCTGCTTACATGTGTTACTGGATTAACAGATGGATCCTGGTTTTTCACCTGAAATAGCATCCAATAAAGTGTTTTCATTTACCCCTTTTCTTTTCTCTAGTTTTGGTAAACTTTCATCCTTTTATGCCACTATTAAAAATTTATTGAGTGCTACCAGAAAACAAATATGCTCATATTTCTGCAGCAGTGGATTTCCAATAGTGCCTAGTGGAAGCTCTCTCCCCTTGTTTCAGCTAGGGAAAGTGCAAAGTAAAATTTGAGCTTCCAGATAAAAAGTCAAGGAGTTTTCAAAGCTTAAAAATGATAGAAAGCCACTGCCCAAAGGGCGGTGTCAGCTTCTCTCCAAATTTCTACTACTTATTTGGATGATTTGCAGATTTGCATGTCATCTAACTTGTTTCTCTCTCTCTCTCTCTCTCTCTCTCCCCCCACCCCCTCCCTCTCTCCCTCTCTCCCTCTCTCCCTCTCTGTGGTTTTTCACAATCTACTACCCTTACTAGAACCACCTTGCTGTCCTTGACTGCCCAGGAAATGACAACTCACTTGCTCTGGCATCTCCTACTCTGTGAAGCATTCAGTGCACACTTCCTGTGATGGTTAATATTAGGTGTCAACTTGATTGGATTGAAGGATGTCTAGATGGCTGGTAAAGTATTGTTTCTGGGTGTGTCTGTGAAGGTGTTGCCAGAGGAGATTAACATTTGAGTCCATGAACTGGGAGAGGAAGACCCACCCTCAGTGTGGGTGGGCACCATTCAATTGGCTGCCAGCGCGGCTGGAACAGAGCAGGTGGAAGAAGGTGGGATAAGCTGGTTTGATGAGTCTTCTGGCCTTCATCTTCCTCCTGTGCTGGATGCATCCTGCCTTTGAAAATCAGACTCCAGGTTCTTCCACCTTTGGACTCCTTCTTGGACTCACACCAGTGGTTTGCCAGGGGCTCTCTGGCCTTCGGCCACAGACTGAAGGCTGCACTGTCGGCTTCCCTACTTTTGAAGCTTTTGGACTCAGACTCAGCCACTACTGGCTTCCTTCTTTCTCAGTTTGCAGATGGCCTATCATGGGACTTTGCCTTGTGATTACATGAGTCAATTAACCTTAATAAACTCCCTTTCATATATACTAGTGTGAGTCAATTATCCTTAATAAACTGCCTTTCATATATACATGTATCCTATTAGTTCTCTCCTTCTGAAGAACCCTAACTAACAAACTTCCCTTCCCACATTTCCCAGCAAGATTAACTACTCCTTCTACTACTGGGAAGGAGTAGTTAACTACTGGGTCACTTCCTGTACTTTACAGAGAATCTCATTATTTCATGAGTCACTCTTAGCTTCTTTGTTCCATATGCATTATCTCTATCAGAAAGTAAGACTTTTGAGAGCCACGTCTAGATGCTACCTGTTTTGGATCCCAGTATTGGCATAGCACTTTTCTCAAACGTAAAGTCCCAGTAAAATTTGGTTGGCTTGGACCAAAAGACTATGTCAGGCTGTCAGAGATCGTGAAGAAAAAGGGGAAAAGTAAAGGAGGGGAAGGAAGACGAGATGTAGAGAGTGGGAGAGGCAGGAGATGAGCCAGAGTAAGAGGGGAGTATGGGGTGAAATGCTCAAGAAGTGATGGTTTTACTATCTTAAACTCTGATTTTTTTGTGGCCAAAATGTTCTTATGTTATACCCATTGTTTAACTGGTGTCAAAAGTAGATGATCAAATAGGATGATGACATGAAAATGTATATGATTCTAGGAGAAAGTCAAGTGTTAGGGAAGTTTTAGTTTGATATTGGCACAGCAAGATGCTCTTAAAAGTATAGTAATGAGAGTTTTTCAACAACCTATGCTTGAGAATTATCATCAAATATCAAAATATTTTCACATCTTTGTTCACCATGCCTTCAAATTATTCTATGACATTTCTCTAAGCATGTTCCATGAACTCGGTAGTGGGGAAATAAAAGGTAAAATGATTCCTTGTTCAGAAATAATTTAGAACACAAGTGAAATGGCATACTGTTTTTCATTAACGCTACCCAGGTCTTTAAAGGTCTTACTCCGTCACCCAAGCTTGAGTGCAATGGTGCTATCATAGCTCACTACAGCCTCAAACTCTTAGGCTCAAGTGATCCTCCAACCTCGGCCTTCCAAAGTGCTGGGATTACAGGCATGAGTCACTGTATCTTGCTTGTTATGCATTTTGAGTCTCTAAGAATACACAGAATTTTCTAAACTCAAATTACCATAAAATTCCTTTTTGATAGTGCATCCCCTGGGACTAGACTTCCTTGAAATACATCTTAGAAAATGAAGTTCTACACACAGAGTACCATTCTCCACCACTTATAAATAAAGACACAGACACCAAAGAAGTAAAGTAATTCTTCAAAGTCTCAAGAACATGTGGCAAATAAGAGTGAGGATTCAAAATAAGTATCAGAGGCATTTGTTCACTGTAACTCCTAATCACTTCGAATACAATGCAAGTGAGATCTTAGAAATGCTTATTTGGCCTAAATCAGATTTCATACTTTAGGATCAGGTGAATGACCTTATGTATAGAGACCCGCATGCACCCTTGGACCTGAAACTGGCTAATAAAATGGGCAAAATCCCCAGTCTGGGCTGCAAGGTTTTATCCAGGTGGCACTGCATTATGTCTAGACCGTGACAAGGAAACTTCCAACAATCTCTTTAACAGATAAACATCTGTTGATCACAGGGGATGAAGATCCAAAATTCATTTCTGATGTTTAAAAATCATTTAAATATTTCTAGAAAGAAAAGGTAATGCACAACAGGATGTTCCAAATACATTACAATTTTTAAACACCAAAATACGTATTATTCAACGTTTATTCCACAGAACCAGTTAATCACGGCAACAACTTAACCTTGAAGTCTAAATCAACTTTGGCTTAGCTTTGGATGCATGAAGGTTTGTTCAGTTGTGACTGTTAGAATAGTCCCAGAAAGTTTCTGAAGTGGATCCTGTCATACAGAGCAGAATAAATGATAACGATGATTTTCTATGTGATTTTCTATATAAGGAACATAGTTTTACTAAGTTAGATGAGTTTGAGACAAGGAACAAAATCTGCTGGGGATGGAGGAAGCCCTATACTCACTAACATGCAATTTTTTAATGGTAATTTTGGTTATACATATTAGTTTATTGAGAAATGTATTGGGGGGAAAAGTGTAAATCTCAAAAGCCAATCTCATAAGGGAGTCAGAGAAATTACACTTTAGCTATCATTTAACCCAACCTCAGCATTTTAGGTGCAGAGACATTGAGGCCAAGACTGGGAAATGAAATGACCTTTCCTCAAGAAATGACTCTAACCATCTATCACAAAGTTGGGACAGGATTATAATTAAGAAATCGGTCTTAAAGGAATCAAGAAATAAGAAAGATTGTTTTCCTCCAAGAAATATTTGGTAGCTTAATTTCGTATGTGTGTTCCTCTTGCATGTTTTAAAATGACTGGTGAAACCGGTGACATTTGGTGTTCCATCTTTTCCTCTTAAAAAAATGAAGCAAATACATTAAATCTCTTTCAAATGCTGAGATTAATAAAAACAGCTCTGCAACTGGGTTTAAAAAACTTTCTTCATGCTGTATAAAGAAAGTTATATGTTTATTTGTTGACTTAGAAATATCCGGTTAGCTGCACTGTAACTGCTTGTATCTTTACTACCCTCCTGTGATGGTTAATACTGAGTGTCAACCTGACTGGATTGAAGGATACCAAGTATTGATCCTGGGTCTGTCCCTGAGGATGTTGCCAAGGAGATTAACATTTGAGTTGGTGGACTGGAAAAGGCAGACCCACTAATGTGGGTGGGTACCACCTAATCAGCTGCCAGCACGGCCAGGATATAAAGCAGGCAGAAAAACGTGAAAACTGGCCTCGCCTCCCAGCCTCCATCTTTCTCCTGTGCTGGATGCTTCCTGCTCTCCAACATCGGACTCCACGTTTTTCAGTTTTGGGACTTGGACTGGTTCTCTTTGCTTCTCAGCTTGCAGATGGCCCACTGTGGGACTTTGTGATCATGTGAGTTAATACTTAATAAACTCCCATATATATATATCCTATTATATTATTATATATTATATATAATGTATATATTATATATTATATATATTATATCTATATCTATATCCTATTAGTTCTGTCCTGACCAATGCGCCTCCTGAAGTTATTTATTTGTTGGTTGGTAGGTTAGTTGTCTCTTCCTACATGGCCCACCTAGTGTTTTCAGGTAATAATGTTGAATCTCCATTTCTATTAAATTTGGAAATACATTTTGAGGATTTTTGCACTAAGAAAGAAGGAGGTCTTCAAGACACAGCAACTGTTCCACAAAAAGCAATCAGAACAGCAATATACCTGAAAACAAATAAACAAATAAACATATATTTCAAAGAATCAGAGAAGCAATGAAGAATGAAGACTGTAATTCCGCCAAGAAGAAAGCCCCTTGAAGAGGCACCCTGAGCACTTTCAGCCGTAGCTGGATGGGGTCATGGATCTTGGGTGTGAGCTGAAGGTGGACCAGCTGGTTAGGGGCAGGTGAGGGGCCTCTGCTGTGAGACAGAAACCAGTGGAGCTAATCTCAGTGCAAAGGATTGCAGGTACCAAATTAGATATTTGCATGGCCTCAAAGAGTCAATTTTTATCATCCAAACATACAAAATCCCAAACATAATACCATTCAAACATACACTAAAAGTGCATAGATCAGGAGACTAAAAGGTTAAGACAAATTTTCAAAAGAGTAGAATGGAACTTCCTTGCAGTCTCCCATGCTAAGGAAATAAAACCTACAGGAGAACCACACATGAGAGTGGGAATGTCTTGAGACCTGGTGACTTTCACTGAGGCCTCCAAAGACTTTTTTCCAGGGGCATTTGCCCATGTGGGGAGAGCTGGCAAAAGGCTGCTGTTGGGATATAAAGAAACCAGCAGAACTGAGGCCTTACCCCATTAACAGCAAGTCCTCATTTCTCCTCCCCCAGCACCTGCCAACCCCTATTCTATTATTTGTTTCTGTAAGTTTTACTATTTTAGATATTTCATAGAAATGGAATCATGCAGTATTTGTTTTTCTGTGATTGGCTATTTCATTTAGCTTAATATCCTCCAGGTTCATTCATATTGTTGCATATGGCAGGATTCCCTTCCATTTTGTGGCTGAATAATATTCCATTATATGTATATACCACATTTTCCTTATTTATTTATCCATCTATGAACATTTTCTAGATATTTGCTATACAACATTGTGTCTATAGCTTAAAGTACTGTTTTGTGGACTTAAAAATTGAAGAGGATAGAGCTCATGTTAGGTGTTCTTGCTACAATGAAAAAAAAAGATAAAAGAAAATAGAGGACATGTAAGCAATAATAAATGTTAACTATTTTAACATCCACAAAAAAAATAAAAAATCAGAGGCCGGGCACGGTGGCTTACACCTGTAACCCCAGCACTTTAAGAGGCTGGGGTAGGTGGATCACCTGAGGTCAGGAGTTCGAGACCAGCCTGGCGAACATGATGAAACCCCATCTTTACTAAAATTACAAAAGTTAGCCAGGAGTGGTAGCAGTCACCTTTAATCCCAGTCACTTGGGAGGCTGAGGCAGGAGAATTTCTTGAACCCAGGAGGCGGAGGTTGCAGTGAGCTGAGGTTGCACCACTGCACTCCAGCCTGGGCAACAGAAGTGAAACTATGTCTCAAAAAAAAAAAAAAAAAAAATCAGAATTTTTGTGGTTGCTTTGGGAGAAAGTAACAAAGGAAGGGATGTGAATGACCTAAAGACCCCAAGCTGGATTCTGCCTGAAGAAACTGGCTCCCTAAAGAGGTGAGCCAAGCACCTCTCAAAAAGGCAGAGGGGAAATTCCAAGTCTCTCTGTTCTGAGCATGCAAACAACTACCAGGCTCTCAATTGACAATCTTGGTGGGTGACTCATCAGCAACAGGGGCAAGCTAGAGGCAGACTACGTCTTACAAACACTACCCACCTTGCCTTATCCCAGTTTGGTCATGCAAAGTGGTCAGCAATTCACGAAATGAAATATCATTTGGGGATCCTGCCAATTTGCATATACCATGTCTAGCCATCAAGCAAAATTAATGGGCAGGTGAACATACAGTACAGTGTGACCAAAACCTAAAAGAAGATAACAGAAGCAGAGGTGAGAACATTAGAGATAGCAGATATATACATTAAAATAACTGTGATGAATATGTTGGAGAAAATAATAAAAAAAATATGGAAGCTGGGTGCGGTGGCTCCCTCCTGTAATCCCAGCTACTTGGGAGGCTGAGACGGGAGGATCATTTGAGCCCAGGAGATTGAGGTTGCTGTGAGCTCTGATCACGACACTGTCCTCCAACTTGGGTGACAGAGTGAGATGCCATCTCCTAAACAACAACAAAAAAAGACAAAATAGACTAAAAAAATGGAGAACTTTCATAGGTAATTAAAAATTTAAAATAATTTCAATGGACAATGGGCAATATATTAACAAAAATATAATAAAATTTTAAACTCAGTAAGTGTGTTTAACAACAGATTGGATACTGAAAAAGACAGGATTCATGAACTGGAGGACTGATTAATAGAAAATATTCAAACTACAATTTAGAGAGAAAAAAACTGAAAAAACAAAACAAAAAAACCCCTACAGAATATAATGGCCTTGTGGATACAGCCTGTTTGTAGGTAAAAGGATTGTGTATGTAGAAAACACATAAAAAAGCTACAATCTGTTAGAATTAATTAATTTAGCAAGGTTATTGGATGTAAGGTTTTTATTTTTAAACTCGACTGTATTTCTACGTATTAGCAGCAAAATACAAAATTTTAAAACTTTTAAAATGTTCCTAACACTCCTTCATTGGTTTTCAGGTATACCTTGAACAAAAGCTGTTCAAGTCACCTAAGGTCAGGCTAAAACTGAGTCCAAGGGTTTCTTTTTTTTCTTTTTCTTTTTTTTTTTTTTTTTGAGACGGAGTCTCTCTCTGTCACCCAGGCTGGAGTGCAGTGGCCGGATCTCAGCTCACTGCAAGCTCCGCCTCCCAGGTTCACGCCATTCTCCTGCCTCAGCCTCCCGAGTAGCTGGGGCTACAGGCGCCACCACCACGCCTGGCTAATTTTTTTGTATTTTTAGTAGACATGGGGTTTCACCATGTTCACCAGGATGGTCTCAATCTCCTGACCTCGTAATCCGCCCGCCTCGGCCTCCCAAAGTGCTGGGATTACAGGCGTGAGCCACCGCGCCCGGCCAAGTCCAAGGGTTTCTTTAGGAAAAGTCATTACCTGCGGTGATGGAAGCAGGAAAATAGAGAGGTCTGGGCACAAATCTGATCCCTCTAAACTGAGGCTGTATCATTTCTCACCAGGCTTCAATACCCACCTTCTGCTCTGGTACACCTTAAAGCATGCCTTTGCTGAGCCTCTTCAATGATTGGTGCTTTCATTTTGCATAACACTAGCCACACCTCAGTGTAATGATCTGTCCATGTGTCTTTTTCTCTCCATGGCCTGTGACCTCCTTGAAAGTAGGCATGATGTCTCCTTCATATCTGTGTTGCCAGGGCTTAGCATAAGTGCTAGTACATGCTTGTCAGATCATACACGAAAAAAAAAAAAATGTTGAAAAGTGGGAATCTCTGTCCAAAAAGAACACTATGGGTCAAAATAGAAAAATCAAACTTAGATTGGGAATAGAAACAAGATAGGAAAACAAAAGGCTAGCAACCAAATAGGTGAAATAACAGAGAGGGAAGTGGAGAATGAGAATCAGGTCCATTCACTAATTTTCTCATTTCCTTGACACCCTGCAGCACACAGAAATTTGACCATAGGATCATAAAGCAGGATTAAGGTAATGGTCTTTTGAGTATGGGGTTAAATCTTAAGTGTACAGTTAATGTAGAATATCTCCATAGGCAGATTGCTAAAAATTTATTGACCTCAGTTTATTAAAAAAAAAAAGATAAAATAATATCTAGCTAGTAATAGCTACCCAAGAGGGATAAGACGAGGATTCAAGGAGATAATACTCATAAAACACATAGTGCATTGCCTGGCAAAGAGTGCACTCATAAACAGCAGCCTAAACCAAACGAATCCTAGAGCCCCACAAGGCTATGTTAGAGCAAGATCACATTATAAACCAAAGAAAACAGGCTGAATGGGGTGGCTCACGCCTGTAATCCCAGCACTTTGGGAGGCCGCGGTGAGCAGATCACAAGGTCAGGAGATGGAGACCATACTGGCTAACACGGTGAAACTCTGTCTCTACTAAAAATACAAAAAAATATATATATATATATTAGCCGGGCATGGTGGAGGGTACCTGTAGTCCCAGCTACTCAGGTGACTGAGGCAGGAGAATGGCGTGAACCCAGAAGGCAGAGCTTGCAGTGAGCCGAGATTGCACCACTGCACTCCAGCCTGGGCGACAGAGTGAGACTCTGTCTCAAAAAAAAAAAAAAATTATCCCCATGCATGGTGGTGCATACTTGTAGTCCCAGCTACTCAGAAGGCTGAGGCACAAGAATGCTTGAACCGTGGAGGCAGAGGTTGCAGTGAGCCTAGATCATGTCACCACACTCCAGCCTGGGCGACAGAGCAAGACTCCACCTCAGAAAACGAAACAAAACAAAAAGAAAAATAAATAAAAATAACCAAAGAAAACAAAGAAAAAATTAAAAAGACAGTTTACTACCAGCAACTAAATATTATGAAGTATGGCACTTCAAATCTCTAGTCTCTTGAGAAAATACTCTTTCAAGACAGAATAAATGTATCTTCTTACCCTTTCTCTTTCACTATTGATGCCCTTCTTAATATCCTTTACAATAATAGTGATTCATTTTCAAAATTCCCCTAATTATCTACCTCAAAAGTTGTCTCTGACACCCACCTTAGTGGCCCTTTGTCTCTTTTCTCCTACTCCACTCTCACTATTCATTTACTATTTGACAAACAACTGAGTAACTTGTGCCAAGCATTAGGTATGAGTTGGTGAATCATGCATCCTCAGTCCTTGCTTTTCTAACTCTTGTAATCTCTCTATTTTGTAGGTTCTCTTAGCCTTTCTGTTCACTCTTCCAAAGATGTCCCATTTTTTGAAATTAAAAAAAAAAAAAAAGGAACACTCACCCATTTTTTTAAATCATACTGAATCTGTTTGAAAAGTATCTTTCCAGGTTGATAACTCCTTTCCTTAAGTTACTTATTCCATAGACAAAATACTTTTAAAAATGATCTGTACCTTCGTTATCACCAAAGATCAAAGCTACACTGTGGCAGGCATAGACCATGGGTCTGGAGAAGAAAATACAAGTGTGTGCTGAGGAAGATTAGAAGAACCAAGAAGGACAAAACACAACTCCGAAACCAATGCCCTAAAGGCCTATTTAAACCTCATCATATGCCCCAGTAATTTAATACAAAACTTATATTGCCTTATAATTAGTTAACTCGTCATAGGTCTGTGCCTTATTTCTCAAACTCCACGTAAATTGTGAACTTCTCAAAGGCAAAATCTTAAGCATCTCATAGCACCTAGCCTTGCTGTGAAAGGTCACAGAATGAGGAAGGAATAAAGGGAATTAATTGAAGGAAGGGAGAAGGAGCAAGAATAAAAAGCAGTGACTCAAACATTCTTTTATCCAAGAGAATTGGCCAAGGTCTCTTTTCAGATGTGGTATGTCTGCTCATGAAAGGCCTTCCAGGGCCCAATCTTAAGCTCTTCTCTGATGCCTGCTTGGAAACCAACTAAAAGGCATTTATTTAATGAAGTGCCAATAGGTTCCGATTCTGTGCTAGCTGCAGGGCTTTTGAGCAGAGGTAAGAACTAGGTCCCCATCCCTGTGGAGGGGCAGTAAGGCTCCTGGGATAATTGCTATTCACCAACAAAAGAAATAGAAGCACTGATTTGATACAAAATAAATAACTCTTAGTCATATACACTTGTTGTTTTTCTTTCTCCTTATGTATGTGCTACATTGCTCCCTGAACTAATTGCCTAATTACAGATGGTGAAAGCATTTAAAGGATTAAAGTGAGATCCCTCACATATAATGTGGAGGTAGAGATGTTTATTAATTGCTCCACTGAAAAATAATACAACATCTTTTACAGCCACTGAGATATTCATTAATCTGCCCCCTCTACCCATGTGTTTAACCAGCATTAATCTCTCTAAGGTATCACTAAATACCACTGGCCATTTATACTAAGCCCTTTAATTAATCACATTAGCCATCATGTGTTGACCCTCTTCTCTCCTGCATGCCATTCATGCAATTTCCTAGGGAAAGAACTAAAATACACATTTTTATCAATGGCTACAAGGCATATGTAACCAATTATTCCTTTAAAATTGGAGTCACCAACCTTTCTGACAAGAGAGGTTAAAATGTTGCTATTTTTATTTTGACATATAGATGTGGCAGACATTTTTATTCTGCTCTATATTTTGTAGAGGAGGACAATAAGAGATATACACAAGGAAGAACCTACTGCTCAAAAACAAAATCAGAATTCCATGTAAATCAACATGCCTCTCTTCTTCAATGCCAGTCCACTTAGGGGAGGCATTAGTCATGATAAACCAGGTTATACTGCAGTAATAAACAACTCCCAAATTCCTAGTGGCATAACATAAAGGTTTATATCTCATTCATGCAAATTTCACTGCAAATCTGAATGGTACTCCTATAGTTTCTCAGCAATGCACTCGGCTTCAATTGTGTGGCCCCATCATCTTAACAGGAAGCCTCTTCCCTAACAAGGAAGATAATTTTCAGGCTGAAAAACTGCACGTTGGCTTTTTACCATCTCAGCCTGGGTGACAGATATCACTTCCAAGACTAATCATATAGTCTTGTTCAACTACCAAGAGACTAAGACATTCAATACTTTTTGTGTCCTGAAAGAAGAGAAGGGGAAGCAGATAATGGTAAATACTGTTAATGTTTTTCTGAGAAGACTAAGTTCACTTGTCTTTACTGAAACTACCTGTTGGTTATAATAATGATACGTTATCTGATACAATGAATGCTAGTTTACAAAGAACGTTCCATCTCCTTGTCTCATTGGTTTTAATTGTATTATGTTTATATCATTATATTTTATTATGTAACTCAAAGACAAAACCCTGAGTGATTTTAAAACTTTTAAATTTTAAAACTTTCAAAATGTTCCTAACACTCCTTCATTGGTTTTCAGGTATACCTTGAACAAAAGCTTTTCAAGTCACCTAAGGTCAGGCTAAAACTCAGTCCAAGGGTTTCTTTTTTTTTTTTTTTTTTTTTTTTTTTTGAGATGGAGTCTCACTCTGTTGCCCAGGCTGGAGTGCAGTGGCGCGATCTCGGCTCACTGCAAGCTCCGCCTCCCGGGTTCACGCCATTCTCCTGCCTCAGCCTCCCGAGTAGCTGGGGCTACAGGCACCCGCCACCACGCCCGGCTAATTTTTTTGTATTTTTAGTAGAGACGGGGTTTCACCATGTTCGCCAGGATGGTCTCGATCTCCTGACCTCATGATCCACCCGCCTCGGCCTCCCAAAGTGGTGGGATTACAGACGTGAGCCTGAGGGAATAGGAATTTAGTTGAGAAGTGCCTGAACTCTCTACCACTATGTATTTCTAGTAGGTGAGGTTTTTTTGCTTGGTTGGTTGGTTTTTTTTGAGATGAGGGTCTCACTCTGTCACTCAGGCTGCGGTGCAGTGGCGTGATCTTGGCTCACTGCAACCTCTGCCTCCTGGGCTCAAGGGATCCTCCCACCTCAACCTCCTGAGTCGCAGGGATCATGGGTGCACCCTAGCTAATTTTTTGGTAGAGATGGGGTTTCACCATGTAGCCCAGGTTGATTTCAAGCTCCCGAACTCAAGTGATCCACCTGCTTCAGCCCCCCAATGTTCTGGGATTACAGGCATGAACCACAACACCTAGCCTATATTACTGAGTTCTTAAAAGCCTTCTTATGCTGGGCACTATGATTCAAGATGACAAGGACTTTCTAAGGTGAGGTGTGTAAATTTTCATGTGGAGGAGTTTATACTTTTCAGCAGATTCTCAACAAGTTTTCATTTTGCTGATCTATTGACTCATCTACAAAATGTCTCTTACTGATCTGATCCTCCAGAACATCTGTTAAGTGCATGGCATAGGCAAGCGGACAAAATAGATCACTGAGGAAGGAATTTAAGGAAAGAAGTTGAGACAGAAGAGATGTTCAGCAATTGGAGTGATGGATTCTGGGACAACAGGTCCAGCAAGAGGAGCTGAATGTCTTGGAGACTGGAAGAAAGGGAGCCAGGAAACAGAGTACAGAAGCAAAGGAGAGCAGCAATATCTAGAAGACAACCATTTGTGTATTTGCATTTTGCAAAGTCTAAGGAGAGTCCCTTATCTGTTCCTGGTGCTGATGCTCTGCCTCCAGAGTTTTCTTTCCGTCAAGCCTCTGGTGAGAGGTTTGGTATGCATCCAGACACTTAGACTACATTTTCTAGAACTAGGGATTAGCATATACAAAAAAAAAAAGTCTTAAAAATGAGTGCTATGATTCATTTAGCATTCACATATTAACTGTGAGTAAACCATCCCTTATAGTATCCTTGTGTCTGAAAGCTAGATCCACTCTTTACTGGTGGGATAGTAAAAGGGTGAGACTGTTGTTACAAAAATCCAGCAATGTCCATGGAAAACTACATGAAACATTTAAAGAAAAAATTATATATAAATGAAATGTTATAAAAGATAGAAATCTGCTATTAAGTACTACTGCTACTGCATATTTCAATCTCTGAGGGAGGCTAAAATAGTTTTATTTTTTAAATTTAAAATCAAGGAAATTGGTTTCTTCTGAAATCCCAGGAGGTTTTTCATAAAGTGACGATGTTCAGACATAGTTTAAAGGACATCTGGTGTACTTGAGCAAGTAAGCACACCTTTCCCACACAAGATAAACTTGCTCTCCCAGCTCAGCCTAAGTCACTAGCCCTTCCTTATGCATTCCTGGGGGAAAGAAGCACTCTTGTTGAACTGCAAAATCTGTGGATTTAAAATAGTCTTCTGACTCTCTGCTTTGTCAATTAACATCACACCTGTTTTTCAGAAGCCACCTTAGAACCTCAGGACTCCACAGACTTGACAGGACCCTCTGATGGTAACTAAAATTTCTGAGGATGTGCCATATGCCTATAACACAGCACCTTCAAAAATTATAGCTTGGCTTTTCTGACACATTAGAGTACCAATCTGCTTTTACATGTTTGTTACCCAGACTTCACAAAAAGGGGGAAAGAAACTTTGTCTTTTCATCTTTGACTTTATACCTAATGGTATTAATCATATAGCAGGGACTTAATAACCTATTTAAAAGACAGAAAGGTGGAGGGAGGGAGGGAGGAAAGGATGGAGGGAG